>NC_084606.1:34069860-34365927 GCF_033807715.1 Cololabis saira
TGATCTGAACCTGGAACTAGTGAAGGACTACGAAGGGATAGAAGCAACAAAAATTATGCAAACTTTCTGGTTCTGTCTTATGCATTAGAGAGGAACTTCCTTATATGGTCGTGGTATGGTGCACGCCCCTTCGGGAATCCGAACCAATCAGACGATGCTGAAATGAGAAAACCGGGTTTGGAGCTTTGGAAGTTGTGCAGGTGGCAGAAATTAAAGTAAGATGACAAGAAATTGGCCTTAAAGACTCCAACAAGAGCCAATAACAGTAGACTCTCCCAAAAACAACAACAACGAACCAAATAAAATCAACAAAATGCAATTTTTTAAGAACATTCAAATTCTTTTAACATCAGGATAGCTTGATCCGGCCAAATCCGGCCAACTTCTGCAGCTTTTCCAGCCCACTTTTTGCTGTTTATTTGTTTATTTAAAAGGATCCCCATTAGCTGAAGCCAAAATGAAAGCTAGTCTTCCTGGGGTCCAGACAATAAAATACAAAATCAAAGATACAATTTCAATTCATAAAGTACAACTGTGATTGACAACATTAGCTCATGTTGAGTCTGGCAGTCTAAAACTTCCCCCACATCCCCAAGACATGGCCCGTTTCTGGGCCTTTCGGGTCATGCTTGACCCCCACAATAGTGGCCGTATCCCAAGTCAAACTTCACTCAAGTTTGGTCCTCGAACGGGTTCATGCAACACAGTCCGTTGACGTCTTCCCAGATTAGACCCCAAGGTTTCCACTATCTGGGTCCCATCCACTGGCTCTGCAGAAACACGCCAATAACTTTTTGATTGGTCCAGAAACTAAAGCATGTTTTTGTGTACGGGTAATCAGAAAGCCGGATTCCTCTGCTAACAGCTGTCTACAAAACAAAAAGTGACCTCCTTCACCTCCTAACAGATTGCGTCACTGGAGGCAGCGCTGCGCGACATCAACACGCGCTACAATATTGAGGTGGAGAAGTACAATGTGATGATCGTGAGGCTACAGGAGGAACTGACTCAGATCCGCAGCAACATCCAGCAGAACACGACCGAGTACAACACCCTGCTGAACATCAAGGTGAAGCTGGAGGCCGAGATCGCCGAGTACCGGAGGCTGCTGGAAGGCGAGGAGATGATGTGAGTACCAGGAAGCCCAAAAATACACTCTACAGTGAATGCAACACATAAAAGTGCACCATCGTCAGCTCTTTTGCATATAATAGTCAAACAAGCTTAATGCAAAACATGAAGCTTGATATGGAATGACGGCTCAAGTCACGGCCACTTATACCCTTTTCCACCAAACGGGTTCCAGAACTGGTTCTGGGCCGGTGCTGGTTCACAACTCGTTCAACTTGCGAACCAATTGAACCAGTTCTTTTACTCTTAACCTAATCAAACTATAAACAGTCGCTGGTAGCGGTTACCGGGCCAGCAGGTGTTTCCACACTGGCACCGTCCAGGTCCAGCCGGAGCCGGTTGGAGAGCGGCAGCTACGCTCATCGATTGCACCGCGTTTTCCAGACGGATCAATAGTTCAGTTGGCTTGTAGCCTTGTACGAGAAAAAGCAACAAGCGCCTACTTGTAGAAACTGAGGCTGGTCTTCCAGCCAACGGCTACCCCATTTTCCACCAAACCGGTTCCAGGGCTGGTTCTGGGCCGGTGCTGGTGCTGGTTCACAACTCGTTCAACTTGGGAACCAGCTGAGAACCGGTTTGTTTTTCCACAGCTTGGGTGCTAAGGGGAGCCACGTCATTACGTTGCTGTGTTTGCGTGAAAATTGAAGCAACAACAAGGTATTTGCTCTAATAGGACTTGGTCCACTTAAAATGTCTCCGTCTCCCGGTCTTGCTATTGCCGTTGGTCTTAACAACTCTACCCCCCCCGCTTACGTAAGTGGTTCTTTCTTCTAGCCCAACAAAGAGTTGGAGCTACCTTGGAGTTTTCTGGCCCGGAGCCAGTTCTTTGTCAGTGGAAACAGAAAGCCCGGTTCCAAACTCAGCACTGGCCCAGAGCCAGCCTGGAACCGGTTTGGTGGAAAAACTTAGCGGTCCGATGTACGCGGAAACTGCTACTTAATTCGTGCTTATCTTCTGTTGTGCTTCTTTCTCCTTGTCAGTGAGGAGGACCCCAGTCAGAAGACGATCCAGACCAAGGTGGTGACCATCACGCAGACTCTGGTGGATGGCAAGCTGGTGTCCGAGAGCAAAGACGTCCAGGCCAGCGAAGAAGTTGAACCACTGTAAAAACAAGCTTTGCAACAAAAATAAACAGAACACAAGTCCCGGATCAGACCTTTTGAGTGTGTTTTCTTTTTTTCCAGCTTTAAATAAAGAAACAAAAAGATCTGTTGCTGCTTCAACTCTGAATGTTTTTTATAGAGCTACACTAATAAACAACCCTTAAACCAATAGATCAACATTTCAAGAAGTGCTGTTTGCTTATTTTTCTTCTTGTCAAGATTGAGACAAAACATATTTACAGCCTGGTGTAACAAATAAACATATGAATGTAGTTCCTCTGTGGCATCACAATTACACTGGGGATGTTTATTAATAAAATTAAATAAAGCCTCAAATGTTTGCATGATTAGGGGCGTGGTCTAGGTTCAGCTACCGATCGCTTGGCACTTTCAGTTAATCTGAGTCCTGGGTTTTCAGTTAAAAGATAAAAAGGAACAATTAAAGCTGCAAGCAGCGATGAACAGGCCCTCGCGTGTGCAATTTTCGCCAATAAAGGTCAAGGACTCAAAACTAAGTCCGATGACACCACCCATGACTCTTTATGTCAAACCATTCAAAAGTTATGGCAGAAAATAGGGACTATCAAATATCGACCAATCAGCTACTAGTATCACTTCCTGTTTAACGTTGAAGTTTGATGCGCCACGTCCACGCCATTTCACGAAAACACACTCATGGTTAACGTCTTTTGTGTCTCCTGAGCGAGGTTTATGTCGAACGGACGATACTGCTAGGAGTTCGTTAAAGTACGACACGTGAAAAAGGCAAATTGCGCCAAAATTAAACGATTAATTCAAAATGGCCGACTTCCTGTTCAGTTTCGGCGCCAAGAGACTTAAGTTGTGACATGATACAGGTGTGTACCGATTTTCGTGCATGTACGTCAAACCGTATTGTGGGGCTTGAGGCACAAAGTTTTCTAGGGGGCGCTGTTGAGCCATTAGGCCACGCCCATTAATGCAAACCATTAAATATCAAATTTTTCGCTAGGCCTGGCTTGCGTGCAAAATTTGGTGACTTTTGGGGCACGTTTAGGGGGGCAAAAAGGCTCTCAGTTCGTCAGAAGAAAGACAAAAACTTCTACAGATACAATAGGGCCATCGCACTGTCAGTGCTCGGGCCCTAATGATACTTAGGTTTATAATTGTTTCATATTTACTAACAGTATTTCTAAGTAGTGTTATGGCTCCCTGCTGCTGTGGGCTATAAGCACTGTTATCCTCCCGCCCTCTGGTGATTGGCTACACTGCAGCCTCTGATGAGCCCCCCCCCCATCTCTCTAACAAGAGACGTGATCACATGTGAGAATCATGCGTGAATACGAAACCATCTGTACGTGAGGTTGTGCTGACAGATGATCTGAAGTTTAATAGTTTAGGAATTTATCCCAAGAGTTGTTTCATCTTTTAACACTTGTAAAAAAAAAAAAATGATTTAAATGAGAACTTTTATTCATTTGTCACAGCTACTGGTTGTAAAGGTCTGTGCTCAGACTCTTCCTTCACTGTTATTCTGTAACGCCAGCCCTGGCACGTATGGAACAGCTGCTTTGAGACCGATTTTGCCATTTATGTTTATTTCCCCGAGCAAGTCAGGTGGTGCCCTGTTTTGATAGTTTTTCTTGATGACCCACCATAAGAATAACTGACCCAGCACCTCCTTTGTGGCAAAACGATAAGCAGGATCCGTATGAACAATTGTTTGGTAAGCCAGAAGCAGAGCTTTGAACTTGATGCGCTGCAACTGGAAGCCATTGCAGAGAGAACAGTGAGTGAAATGGAGCTCTCTTGGGCTGCTTGAAGACCAGAGATGCTGTGGGAGAGGTTTAACCGAGCATGCAGGGAGGCCGACCAACAAGGAATTATCATAATCTATACTGGTGTATTGCACAAGTCTGTTTTGAGGGTCTATCCTACAAAATACACACGAGACCAACAACTTTAAGAAAAACAGCTTTATTAAATTCTTCAGTTCTATTTAAAAGTCAAGTCTCCCACTCAACCCAGGACAGCAGTTTGCTTAACTTGCATGTGTCCTTTTGTGCCTGCAAGGGACAGAAACAAGGGTTAAGAGAGCACAAACATCTCAAAGCTAAACTGCAAATGCTCACCTTTCCCAGAAGGACCACCAGGATTATAAACTCTTGAGACCTTGATGTAACGAGTTGCTGGGAAGTAAGCAGGCAGGTGCATGACGGGCATTCTAGTTCTTTGGGGAGAAGCTGTTGTCTGAAGTTCTGTAGTGGGCTCAGGACTTGGTGGCCCTGGGAGAGAAGGCCAGTTATATTGCATCCCAATATGGGTGAGGCACAGGGCAAGAACACACTACCTGCTGTGGGCTGCACAGTGTGGGTGATGGCGCCAACACCTTCCATGTCAGATTCAAATGTGTATACCGAGAACAGGCGGTAGAGGCCAGCCAGAGGATATGTGCACTGTACAGTCACCCTGCAAGACATTAAGCAGCATCATTTTGCAACACAAACAGAACCAGCTTAAGAACTTGCAAGCGAGTACATACCCCTCAGTAACATTTTCAGAAGCAAAAGCAATCGTGTTGAGGCTGTAGAAAATCTTGTTATGGTATGTCACATTGCCCTTGATAAGCTGGAAAAAGTGGAACCATGTTGAGGCCACGTGAAACAAGGAACGCTCATATTCATTTGCATTTTGGACAAGCCCTACCTTGACTACGGCACCACAGCTGTTGACTGGGAAAGAGAAGAGCACTCTGCTACCATTACTTTCTTTGGCTTGACAGTGTTCGTTCCTGAGGTGGAAACTTGCTGGGATCCGCCCACTTGGGATGATTGTGGACAGGTCAGCCACCACAGTCATCGTCCCATCAGTGGAGCACACTGCAGAGAAGATGAATTTAAGCCTCTGACCTACCTGCAAGGTCCCTACCTCATTGCCCAAACTATGTCCTTACTGATGAACTCTCTGGATGGGAAAGAACATGTCTTGACACTGGATGCCTGGACCTCTGATGTCTCTCCATCCCTCATAAGGATCTCAAATGTGCCAAGGAAGCTCTCCAAAGTAAGATTCTGCAAAAAAAAACACCTCATTTAATTTCTATCAGCAATGAGGGCACACACCTTGCAGGTCTATTGCCCTCACCCTGTATTCATAGCCACGAGTGAAGAGTGGAACATCAAGCAGCAGCGTCTGGCTATTGTTGGTCATGATGTAGCCACGCTCAGCCGCCAGTGCTGACGTTAGCAGGTCAGAACCGATGCTGATCTCCCACAGGTAGTCAAAAGGCCGGTAGTCAAGCTTGAAGCTGATGCCAGATGATGTGCAGTTGCTTTCAAAGACTGGAGGAGCTATCCAATACAGCGTGGTGATTAATGGGTAAAGCCATAACTAGAGCAAGCCATCTTTAAATACAGGCTCAAGACTTACAGACATCCAGTAGTGCCACAGATGATGCTGTGTGGTAGTAAGATTCACTTCCAGGCATAGTCAGCGTGTAGTTGATGTCCAGCTTGTGCAACATAGCTGCATGTTCCCTGGAGAACTGAGAGGGGACATAGGGTGAACCAGCATGATAGCAAAAGGATGTCACAGCACATGTGTCCAAAGACAGTTACCTCCTGTACGACAACTGGGTCGTCAAAGGGCACCTTCAGAGTGTAGCTGTGGGTGTTGTTGGGTTCAGCCGCTTCTGTGAGGATGATGCTTTCATTGCTGAAGGGCACACTAAAGTCATGCCCATTCAACTGGACTGAGGTCAAGGCCACATCTACAGGGATATGCCCAAGGTAGATGGTGAAAATTCCCTCTTCCAGGATGGTTTTGTCTTCAATGACAAGCTCACAGGGCAGTAGCGGAGTAACCACAATCCTGTGACATCTGATCACGGTCTCTTTGTAATCCTCATCTATCAACACTTGCTTGAAGTAGAAATGGAAGATGTAGAACTCGAAGATGGCACCCTTCACAAAGCTCTGAAACGCATGGACAGCATTGAGGAAAAAGATTGAGGGGGAGGTTAAACAGGTGTAACAGCTACATGTCACCTCCATTACCTTCTTGTACCCTCCCTCAGCATTATATGGGATACCAATGTGGATTGTGGTGTTGTGTTTCTTCATGAAGCCTCTCTGCTCTGTAGCTGCCTGCTCCACAAAGTCACCATTTAGTCCCACACTGATCTGTGAGTCACCAAGACTGGGATACAGAGCTTCTGGGGTCTCCCATGTCATGTAGCCACCATCGTGTGAAGCTTCATCTGTTCAGATAACAAGTTCACATCTTTATGAAGAAAACTGGAGTTGCACAAGCTCAGCTAGAACCAGAGTCACGTACATGTAGAGCAAGCAGCCACTAGATCAACCATGAGGACAACCCAGCTTTGTCTGGAGAACACACTGGCATGGACCACCTCTACTGGAACACCATTCACCTGCACAGACACATTACTTGAAGCCCATTTGAAACTGCTGCTTGGCCCATAGTAAAACACTCGCCATTTTACCTCTGTGCTGTACGAGTCAGGTTGTCCATACGGTGTACGAAATACGATCCGCCCATGCTTCATGTCAAACATGTAATCCTGCTCATAAGCCTTAGACAAGTTCATGGGCAACACCTGCTCATCTGGTTTTTGAAAGATCACCTGCCAGCCTGAGGAGGAGCTGCTCATCTGATGGGGAAGGGTAACTTCAGTAAACATAAAATGGTAACCAAGTCTTTAGCTGCAATACCATCCAGATATCTTTACAACTGCAATCTTTGATTGCCCTATAAAGAGTTAATGTCTTCACATAGTGGAATTGATACATACAGGTCTGAGAAGGTTCCAGTCACTCATCCCTGCAAAGCACCCAACTTCACCCTGCACAGAAACCTGCAGAGAAGACCATGTTAAGACACTCATGAACTGGCACATTAAAGTTTGATGGTTATGCCCCAAACTTACTTCCATGTAGTTGACCTCACAAGAAACCTCCCTGGGAGACCAGGGGAGTTGGGGAAAACAGGTCTTGTTCAATCCAAAGCTGGTGTCCTCACCATTAAGAGTTGTGATCAGGTTAAAACTGAATGTGTACCCATCATCCTGTCAATAGAAGCATAGGAGGTTTTCTGGCCAACTTCACGAGGTTGCAGAAACTCATGCATCTCCAGGTTTATACATACTTCCTTTTCTGTGTGACAGCTGAAGTAAGAGGCTCTGAGCTCCACAAGGCCCAGGAAAGTGAGAACGCTGAGGGTGTAGCCACACGCTGCTGCATACTGTGCAGTGAGGGCATACACACCTGTCCTGTCTGAGAGCACGTCACAAGTTAAGCACCTCGAGTTACATCAAGAATATAACAATGCCTTCACAAATTGTGACTCACCAACAGCCTCAAAGTGAGGATCTTCTCCAGTGACGGCGAGATCAACAGCTATCATGAAGTAACGATCATGACACTCCATTTGAAGAACTCCTGAGGACAAATAAGTTCCATATAACCAAGAGCTCTACTAAATTATTTTACACCACAGATGTTTACCAACCTTCCGCAAGATCACCACATCTTGCAACTGACCACATAGACAGGATCAAGACCACACTGTAACAGAAGCATAGGTGACAAGTATTAACTGGTTGTGGTATATTCTGTTTGGGGACTTGCATCTCAATAACATACCCAAAGCTAAACTTGAAAGCCATAGCTGCTGATGAATGGTCAGTGTCTAACGCTAGCACAGCTGCTAGCAAACTACACCTACTGACCAACACAAGCTCAAGTAAAGCACTTGTTCCTGACCAGACAGGCACCATGTAGCACAGCCTTACACACCAGCTTTTATGAGCCCATTCCTTCATCAGCCAAACAATCAATCGATCAGGAACCTACACAGGTGCAGCTGTGCAGTCTTCTTGCACAGGTGATGTGATCATATTAGGATGGCAAACGTCCCAAACAGAAATATAACACATGGGAGTTAATCCCCATGATCAATATGAAAGATTTTAATCGGGATACTCAATTTTAAAGCAGACATTTTGATTCTTTCTAACAACACAAGTGATTCTTGCTATTAGATATTTCAATACGGCCTCCATAACTCTTGTAAATGAATTGTGGTAATGCTACTACTCCCTTCAATAATCCTTTGACTATGAATAAATGTACATTTAAAGCGTCAATAGGGTTTATTATTACAATATTTGAACACCTAAAACTAATACAATAATACTAATACATTACAATGATCGCTCCAGCATCCTGATACATCAGAGCATGAGTTGTAGCAGTATGGAGACAGACGTCCACGTGACTCACACTGACATTAAAGAAAAAGACAACCAGAGGTTCAGTTCTGTTTTCAAATTAATTAATTTGTTTTTACTATTCTGATTTTTTTTCTCTCCCATTTGTCTTTTATCACAGGTAGGTTTTTCCTTCTAGCTTTAACTCCATCGGTGATGACCTCATCCTTTTTAAGGATATAGTTCATTATTTCATTACATGATTTTATCTTCTGTTTATTCTCTAAAATCTGTTACTGAACAAATGTGAGCAAATGAGCTACCTCTGGTGTAGTAGTTTGTAGATGTACTACATGAGAAGATTCTCCGCTACGTCCCAGTATCTCTTCTCCCTCTGCTTAGAACATGCAAGCAAGGGGAAAAAACAAATGTTCATCTTCTTTGTCTAGGTACAAATAATATAAATAATGTAACATCGGTATATGATTGATGAACAAACTTGTGCTGTAATGACGTGGAATCTGAATGATTTCTGAGCCTCAGGAGGCCCTTTTTTTGAAAAGTGGTAGAATGACCACTACGTGAACAGATACCTATTAGATCTCTGTTGAATGTAAAAGGGAAAAAAGAACAAAAATACATATAAAATGATTTTATGTTTTAGTAGATTATTGGACACTTGTGGGAGAGGGTGATTCTTTTTGATGTGAATCTGGGGCTTTGCAACCAGAGGTGTCAAGTAACGAAGTACAAATACTTTGTTACCTTACTTAAGTAGAAATTTTGGTTATCTATACTTCACTGGAGTAATTTTACTTTTACTCCTTACATTTTCACGCAATTATCTGTACTTTTTACTCCTTACATTTTAAAAACAGCCTCGTTACTCTATTTCATTTCGGCCTTTAAAAAAAACTATCCAGTTAAATTGCTCCATCCGGATAGAGTGAATTTGGTTGTGGTTGTTTCAGATGTTCTTGTCCAGTTTTGTTCTTACATCCGTCGTCCTCAGATTCCTGCAACTAAACATGGATGTACATTCCAATAAAGGTTAGGATAAATGATAACATGCCTCTGAAGTTTGACTTTTTGCACCATTACAATACTTATAGGCAACTAGTCATCATATCTCCTGCTCTCTGAAACACACGTTAATGCTCAATAGTACACATATATGGTTCTTTAATATATTTGCATTATACTAAGATGCATTCATTTTCAATGGCTTTTGTCCTTAATGGCTTTTTTCCCCCCTTACATTACTTTTACTTTTATACTTTAAGTAGTTTTGAAACCAGTACTTTTACTTGAGTAAAAAACTTGAGTTGATACTTCAACAGGAGTATTTTTAAACTCTAGTATCTACAGGTAAAAGCCAGTAAATTAGAATATTTTGAAAAACTTGATTTATTTCAGTAATTGCAGTCAAAAGGTGTAACTTGTACATTATATGTATTCATTGCACACAGACTGATGCATTCAAATGTTTATTTCATTTAATTGTGATGATTTGAAGTGCCAACAAATGAAATTCCAAAATTCTGTGTGTCACAAAATTAGAATATCACTTAAGGCAAATACAAAAAAGGGATTTTTAGAAATGTTGGCCAACTGAAAAGTATGAAAATGAAAAATATGAGCATGTACAATACTCAATACTTGGTTGGAGCTCCTTTTGCCTCAATTACTGCATTAATGCGGCGTGGCATGGAGTCGATGAGTTTCTGGCACTGCTCAGGTGTTATGAGAGCCCAGGTTGCTCTGATAGTGGCCTTCAACTCTTCTGCGTTCTTGGGTCTGGCATTCTGCATCTTCCTTTTCACAATACCCCACAGATTTTCTATGGGGCTAAGATCAGGGGAGTTGGCTGGCCAATTTAGAACAGAAATACCATGGTCCGTAAACCAGGCACGGGTAGATTTTGCGCTGTGTGAAGGCGCCAAGTCCTGTTGGAACTTGAAATCTCCATCTCCATAGAGCAGGTCAGCAGCAGGAAGCATGAAGTGCTCTAAAACTTGCTGGTAGACTGCTGCGTTGACCCTGGATCTCAGGAAACAGAGTGGACCGACACCAGCAGATGACATGGCACCCCAAACCATCACTGATGGTGGAAACTTTACACTAGACTTCAGGCAACGTGGATCCTGTGCCTCTCCTGTCCTCCTCCAGACTCTGGGACCTCGATTTCCAAAGGAAATGCAAAATTTGTTTTCGTCAGAAAACATGACTTTGGACCACTCAGCAGCAGTCCAGCTCTTTTTTTCCTTAGCCCAGATTGAGGCTTTTCGCGCTGTTTCTTGGTCAACAGTGGCTTGACACGAGGTATGCGGCAGTTGAAACCCATGTCTTTCAAGCGTCTCTTGGTGGTGGATCTTGAAGCTCCAGCAGCTGTCCACTCCTTGTGAATCTCCCCCACATTTTTGAATGGGGTTTTTTTCACAAACTTGACCAGGGCGCGGTGATCCCTATCGCTTGAACACTTTTTCTTACCAGTTTTTCCTTCCCTTTGCCTCTCCATTAATGTGTTTGGACACAGGGCTCTGAGAACAGCCAGCCTCTTCAGCAATAACCTTTGTGTCTTGCCCTCCTTGTTACTGACGATGGTCGCCTTTTGGACAGCTGTCAAATCTGAAGTCTTCCCCACGTTTGTGTAGGCTTCAGAACTGGACTGAGAGACCATTTAAAGCCCTTTGCAGGTGTTTTGAGTTAATCAGCTGATTAGTTTGTGGCACCAGGTGTCTTCAAAATGTAACCCTTACACAATATTCTAATTTTGTGACACGGAATTTTGGATTTTCATGTATTGCCACTTCTAATCATCAAAATTAAATGAAATAAACATTTGAATGCATCAGTCTGTGTGCAATGAATACATATAATGTACAAGTTACACCTTTTACCTGCAATTACTGAAATAAATCAGGTTTTTCAAAACATTCTAATTTACTGGATCTGTATAACATGGATGAAACTGGTGTTACAACAGTGCAGACACCGAAGCAAATTGTAACAGAAATGGGGAAGAAGCAAGTGGGTTCTGTAACATCTGCTGAAAGAGGGGAGCTTGTCACTGTGGCCTGTGCAGTAAATGCCACTGGAAATGCAGCCCCACCCATGTTCATCTTTCCCCGTGTCCGTTTCAAGGACCACTTCATCAGGGGATCACCAGCGGATCCACAGGTCAGGCAACAAAATCTGGATGGATGAATGAAGAAGCCTTTGTCATCTTTCTGGAGCACTTCATACGTCACACAAACTGCTCTATTGATCACCCAGTTCTGCTGATTCTTGATAATCATGAATCTCACATTTCACTGAAGGCTGTGAAAACTGCAAAGGAAAATGGTGTTGTCATGCTCACTCTGCCACCTCACACCGCTTGCAACCCTTAGACAAAACAGTCTATGGACCACTGAAGACCTACTACAATAGAGCCATGGATGGTTGGATGCGTACAAACCCTGGTAAAACCGCAACAATATGACATTCCAGGGGCCTTATGTACTAAGAGTGCGGCGCACAAAAAACGTGCGTACGCCACTTTCAACGCTCACGGTCGGATGTACAAAGAATGCCGTGAACGTAGAAAGCTGCGGTCCTTCACTCACACATCAAGGCTGTTGTACGCACTTTTCTGAGGTTCTGTCCGTTGGCGACACTCACTGGTGATGCAGTGAAGTGCAGAATATGAGGAAACTTAACGTCAACAATAAGTTCACGACCACAAGAAGGACATGACAGTCCCCACATCACCAGATAAATTACACAAGAGTAGAGCTGCAACAATCTCACAATCAACCACATGATCTGAACAAACAACTAAAGGAGCTCAACGATGGAACCTGCAAATCCTGATGGAGCTTTGGCTCCGTTATAGAGGACCCTGATGGCAGGATCAGGAGCGAGTCCTCAGGCACCAAACTGATCTGCTGGTCCAGGACTAAGACTGGACCATCAGCTGGTTCAGGTACCAAGAGGATCTTCTGGATCTCTGCCCTGAACTGGACCAGCTGCTCCGGTTCAGACCAACATGATGCTTCAGCTGGAGCTGCTGACAGGTCGGACATCTGTCTGTCGTCATGACGACCGTATGGGAGGACTACTGGAGATAAAAGCCAGACCCTAAACATCCCATAACTGTGTCTGGACAGAAATACATTAAAATTAATTTTGAAGCAAAACCGGTGCACAGCAGCCCGTTGAGCGAGAGCGCTAAACCGTCAGATTTCAGATTATGAAGCTCAAGAATGAGATCAAGTCATATTTAGGCAGAAACAACCTTTCATTAACTATATTTGGCCTTCAATCAATTTTTGGCAGGTAAAAAGACCCATTTTCAGGGGAGAAATCAGATTCTGGCAGGCAATCACTTTTTGGCACGACACCGGTCTCTCCTCCTGCGGATGAAACACTCCGAGTTACAGCCACTTTGCTCTTTATTTCTCACGTTTGCACCTCGATAATCCCGTCGGCACAAATTGTCTTTATTTCTGCAGCAGAGGAATCAGATCGTAATGCTTCATGTTTTAAATATAAATTGTATAACATTGTTATACTTATGAGAGAGGTGATCGCGGACATCCATAATGTGTAAGACTCAATAAACGTGTACATTGGTCTTAATCCGTTAGTATATAATATGCATGACAATAAAGCAGAACGAGGAGCCGTTTTTCATCCACCAAAAATTCTGGTGTCGGTTCTTAAAATACAAACAAAAGCAGGGTGTAATGATTCACTAAAGCTGCCCATAAACATTCACAAACCCCTACGATCATAATAAAACCAAAACTCTTCACGGAACGCAACGCAAAGCAAAGAACACCATAATTTAAGTGTCAAACTGAATCCCAGAAGGGCCGGTGTCCTGCATGTTTTAGATGTTTCCCTGCTTTAACACACCTGATTCTAATTAATCATCGTCACCAGCTTGTCATCAAAGTCTGGATAGTTCTGTTGATGACACAGTCACTTGTATCATGGTGCAATGAAGCAGGGAAACATCTAAAACCTGCAGGGACACCGGCCCTCGAGGACTGGAGTCCGACACCCAGCTCAGAGCCGATGTTTTCTTTTATTTGTTTTACCTGTTTTTGAACATTTCTTGTTAGGATGAGCGGTTTTTAATGGATAATTATCTTCATTATCATATTCAAACATATATTTGAGGGAGAAGACAAGGCGGAGTGTTGTGCTCCCGCATGTGCGCTCAAATCCACGCTGATTGGGATGTACAGAGAAACCTGCGTGGATTTGGGCGTACGCACCGTTTTGTACATCTGCATTTTTGCGGTCTTGTTAATTCCACGCACGGATTCACGTTGAAATCCACGCACTCTTAGTACATGAGGCCCCAGGACTTGTGAAGGAAGCATTCATGTCAGCAATGACACCAAGGAACATCTCAGGATTTAAAACAGGCATATTCTCTTTTAACAGGGATACCTTTCCAGATGATTATACCCCATCCATGGTCACAGACAGGCCAAATCCCGAGGAGCCAGCAAACAGAGCTGACCTGCCTGTAAAATCAACTCATGCCATGAGTCCTGATTGCTCAGCAGTTCCAGACCTATAGATGCCACCTGCTACTTTATCTGAACCATTGAACAGAATCATCAGTCCTGAACACTCGTCCACAAGTGATGCTACTGGTTCTCCTCCCCATTTGGGGTATGTGTCCCCAGAAGACATACTTCCCTTCCCTAAAGGCACACCAACTAAACCTAGAATGAAGTGAAAACAAATCTTGACCGACACTCCAGAAACCCTGGAGCAGGCACACAATGACAGAGCAAATAAAAAGACTGAAAAGCAGAAGAAAGACTCTGAAAGGGTCGAAACAAATCAGAACCATGAAAAAAAAAAAAAAAAGTCTACAGTCGCTCAGATGATGATGGTGACAAGAATCTGTCTTCTGGTGACTTCGTCATTGTGAACTTTGCAGGTAAAAAAAAATAAAAAAAATCCAATTACATTGGATTGGTGGAGAACGTTGAGGGCACTGACATCAGTGCAAAGTTTCTGAGGCGAAGTTGTGATGGTTCTGTGAATGAAAAGCCCAACTTCACATTTAAAGAGAATGATGAAGGGCTCATCCCTAGAGGTGATGTGCTCATGAAACTCCCAAAACGGCAAAAACTTGGGGGAACAGCCAGAAGGGAGAAGACGTTCGTATTCCCGTGCAGCATTGACAAGTGGGATGTTGAGTAGTAGCCTTGAAGTACTTTTTTTTTTTCTTCATTGTCAATTAAACATTTAAGGAGTCATTTGGTGTTGAATTTGTCTTGCTTTGATATGGCACTAAATGTGAAAATGTTTTACTTCAACATAATCAGCGGCACAATTTACCCCCCTGTGGCTCAACTTATACTCTCCCTAGGCCAGGGGTAGGCAATTCCGGTCCTCGAGGGCCGGTGTCCTGCATGTTTTAGATGTTTCCCTGCTTTAACACACCCGATTCTAATTAATCATCGTCATCCAGGGCTGCACAATTCTGTTAATGACACAGGTACTTTTATCACGGTGTGCTGAAGCAGGGTAACATCTAACACATGCAGGACACTGGCCCTCAAGGACCGGAATTGCCTACCCCTGCCCTAGGCTCAACTTACCCCTCACCAGGGGCAAGTTGAGCCAAGAGACCACTTTTTTTTTTTTTAAACAGTTAATTTTAGATCAAAGGTGATTATTCCCATGGATGCACCACATCCTGAAATATATGTACATATTTTAGTTGGCGACATTACTGTCATGCCCTCACTTTAAAGATGCCTTAAGTAAAAACTGGCTCAATTCACCCCGCTCTCCCCTACCGGTGTAGTGCACAAGTCTGTTTTGAGGGTCATCCTACAAAATACACAAAGCCAACAACTTTAAGAAAAACAGCTTTATTAAATTCTTCAGAGTTCCATTTAAAAGTCAAGTCTCCCACTCAACCCAGGACAGCAGTTTGCTTAACTTGCATGTGTCCTTTAGTGCCTGCGAGGGACAGAAACAAGGTTTAATAGAGCACAAACATCTCAAAGCTAAACTGTAAATGCTCACCTTTCCCAGAAGGACCACCAGGATTATAAACTCTTGAGACCTTGATGTAACGAGTTGCTGGGAAGTAAGCAGGCAGGTGCCTGACGGGCATTCTAGTTCTTTGGGGAGAAGCTGTTGTCTGAAGTTCTGTAGTGGGCTCAGGACTTGGTGGCCCTGGGAGAGAAGGCCAGTTATATTGCATCCCAATATGGGTGAGGGACAGGGCAAGAACACATTACCTGCTGTGGGCTGCACATTGTGGGTGATGGCGCCAACACCTTCCATGTCAGATTCAAATGTGTATACCGAGAACAGGCGGTAGAGACCAGCCAGAGGATATGTGCACTGTACAGTCACCCTGCAATACATTAAGCAGTATTATTTTGCAACACAAACAGAACCAGCTTAAGAACTTGCAAGCGAGTACATACCCCTCAGTAACATTCTCAGAAGCAAAAGCAAACGTGTTGAGGCTGTAGAAAATCTTGTTATGGTATGTCACATTGCCCTTGATAAGCTGGAAAAAGTGGAGCACCAAGTTGAGGCCACGTGAAACAAGGAACGCTCATTTGCATTTTGGACAAGCCCTACCTTGACTACGGCACCACAGCTGTTGACTGGGAAAGAGAAGAGCACCCTGCTACCATTAGTTTCTTTGGCTTGACAGTGTTCATTTCTGAGGTGGAAACTTGCTGGGATCTGCCCACTTGGGATGATTGTGGACAGGTCAGCCACCACAGTCATCGTCCCATCAGTGGAGCACACTACAGAATTCGCAGAGAAGATGAATTTAAGCCTCTGACCTACCTGCAAGGTCCCTACCTCATTGCACAAACTATGTCCTTACTGATGAACTCTCTGGATGGGAAAGAACATGTCTTGACACTGGATGCCTGGACCTCTGATGTCTCTCCATCCCTCATAAGGATCTCAAATGTGCCAAGGAAGCTCTCCAAAGTAAGATTCTGCAAACAAAACACCTCATTTAATTTCTATCAGCAATTAGGGCACACACCTTGCAGGTCTATTGCCCTCACCCTGTATTCATAGCCACGAGTGAAGAGGGGAACATCAAGCAGCAGCCTCTGGCTATTGTTGGTCATGATGTAGCCACGCTCAGCCGCCAGTGCTGACGTTAACAGGTCAGAGCCGATGCTGATCTCCCACAGGTAGTCAAAAGGCCGGTAGTCAAGCTTGAAGCTGATGCCAGATGATGTGCAGTTGCTTTCAAAGACTGGAGGCGCTATCCAATACAGCGTGGTGATTAATGGGTAAAGCCATAACTAGAGCAAGCCATATTTAAATACAGGCTCAAGACTTACAGACATCCAGTAGTGCCAGAGATGATGCTGTGTGGTAGTAAGATTCACTTCCAGGCATAGTCAGCGTGTAGTTGATGTCCAGCTTGTGCAACATAGCTGCATGTTCCCTGGAGAACTGAGGGGACATAGGGTGAACCAGCATGATAGCAAAAGGATGTCACAGCACATGTGTCCAAAGACAGTTACCTCCTGTACGACAACTGGGTCTTCAAAGGGCACCTTCAGAGTGTAGCTGTGGGTGTTGTTGGGTTCAGCCGCTTCTGTGAGGATGATGCTATCATTGCTGAAGGGCACACTAAAGTCATGCCCATTCAACTGGACTGAGGTCAAGGCCACATCTACAGGGATATGCCCAAGGTAGATGGTGAAAATTCCCTCTTCCAGGATGGTTTTGTCTTCAATGACAAGCTCACAGGGCAGTAGCGGAGTAACCACAATCCTGTGACATCTGATCACGGTCTCTTTGTAATCTTCATCTATAAACACTTGCTTGAAGTAGAAATGGAAGATGTAGAACTCGAAGATGGCACCCTTCACAAAGCTCTGAAACACATGGACAGCATTGAGGAAAAAGATTGAAGTGGAGGCTAGACAGGTGTGACGTCACCTCCATTACCTTCTTGTACCCTCCCTCAGCATTATATGGGATACCAATGTGGATTGTGGTGTTGTGTTTCTTCATGATGAAGCCTCTCTGCTCTGTAGCTGCCTGCTCCACATTGTCACCATTTAGTCCCACACTGATCTGTGAGCCACCAAGATTGGGATACAGAGCTTCTGGGGTCTCCCATGTCATGTAGCCACCATCGTGTGAAGCTTCATCTGTTCAGAAAACAAGTTCACATCTTTATGAAGAAAACTGGAGTTGCAAAAGCTCAGCTAGAACCAGAGTCACGTACATGTAGAGCAAGCAGCCACTAGATCAACCATGAGGACAACCCAGCTTTGTCTGGAGAACACACTGGCATGGACCACCTCTACTGGAACACCATTCACCTGCACAGACATTACTTCAAGCCCATTTGAAACTGCTGCTTGGCCCATAGTAAAACACTGGCCATTTTACCTCAGTGCTGTACGAGTCAGGTTGTCCATACGGTGTACGAAATACGATCCGCCCATGCTTCATGTCAAACATGTAATCCTGCTCATAAGCCTTAGACAAGTTCATGGGCAACACCTGCTCATCTGGTTTTTGAAAGATCACCTGCCAGTCTGAGGAGGAGCTGCTCATCTGGTGGGGAAGGGTAACTTCAGTAAACATAAAATGGTAACCAAGTCTTAAGCTGCAATACCATCCAGATATCTTTACAACTGCAATCTTTGAGTGTCCTATAAAGAGTTAATGTCTTCACATAGTGGAATTGATACATACAGGTCTGAGAAGGTTCCAGTCACTCATCCCTGCAAAGCACCCAACTTCACCCTGCACAGAAACCTGCAGAGAAGACCATGTTAAGAGACTCATGAACTGCCACATTAAAGTTTGATGGTTATCCCCCAGACTTACTTCCATGTAGTTGACCTCACAAGAAACCTCCCTGGGAGACCAGGGGAGTTGTGGAAAACAGGTCCTGTTCAATCCAAAGCTGGTGTCCTCCCCATTAAGGGTTGTGATCAGGTTAAAACTGAATGTGTACCCATCATCCTGTCAATAGAAGCATAGGAGGTTTTCTGGCCAACTTCACAAGGCTGCCAAAATTAATGCATCTCCATGTTTATACATACTTCCTTTTCTGTGTGACAGCTGAAGTAAGAGGCTCTGAGCTCCACAAGGCCCAGGAAAGTCAGAACGCTGAGGGTGTAGCCACACGCTGCTGCATACTGTGCAGTGAGGGCATACACACCTGTCCTGTCTGAGAGCACGTCACAAGTTAAGCATCTCGAGTTACATCAAGAATATAACAATGCCGTCACAAATTGTGACTCACCAACAGCCTCAAAGTGAGGATCTTCTCCAGTGACGGTGAGATCAACAGCTATCATGAAGTAACGATCATGACACTCCATTTGAAGAACTCCTGAGGACAAATAAGGTCTATAACCAAGATCTCTACTAAATTATTTTAGACCAAAGATGTTTACCAACCTTCCTCAAGATCACCACATCTTGCAACTGACCACATAGACAGGATCAAGACCACACTGTAACAGAAGCATAGGTGACAAATATTAACTGGTTGCAGTATATTCTGTTTGGGGACTTGCATCTCAATAGCATACCCAAAGCTAAACTTGAAAGCCATAGCTGCTGATGAATGGTCAGTGTCTAACGCTAGCACAGCTGCTAGCAAACTACACCTACTGACCAACACAAGCTCAAGTAAAGCACTTGTTCCTGACCAGACAGGCACCATGTAGCACAGCCTTACACACCAGCTTTTATGAGCCCATTCCCTCATCAGCCAAACAATCAATCGATCAGGAACCTACACAGGTGCAGCTGTGCAGTCTTGTTGCACAGGTGATGTGATCATATTAGGATGGCAAAAGTCCCAAACAGAAATATAACACATAGGAGTTAATCCCCATGATCAATATGAAAGATTCGAATCGGGATACCCAATTTTAAAGCAGACATTTTGATTTTTTCTAACAACACACGTGATTCTTGCTATTTCATATTTCAATACGGCCTCCATAACTCTAGCAGTACATGAATTGTGGTAACGCTACTACCCCCTTCAATAATCCTTTGACAATGAATAAATGTACATTTAAAGCGTCAATAGGGTTTATTATTACAATATCTGAATACCTAAAACTAATACAATAATACTAATACATTACAATGATCGCTCCAGCATCCTGATACATCAGAGCATCAGTTGTAGCAGTATGGAGACAGACGTCCACGTGACTCACACTGACATTAGAGAAAAAGACAACCAGAGGTTCAGTGCTGTTTTCAAATTAATTACTTTGTTTTTACTATTCTGATTTTTTTTCTCTCCCATTTGTCTTTTATCACAGGTAGGTTTTTCCTTCTAGCTTTAACTCAGAATCCATCGGGATAAAGATAAGATGACCTCATCCTTTTCAAGGATATAGTTCATTATTTCATTATACTATTTTATCTTCAGTTTATTCTCTAAAATCTGTTACTGAACAAATGTGAGCAAATGAGCTACCTCTGGTGTAGTAGTGTGTAGATGTACTATATGAGAAGATTCTCCGCTACGTCCCAGTATCTCTTCTCCCTCTGCTTAGAACATGCAAGCAAGGGGAAAAAACAAATTTTCATTTTCTTTGTCTAGGTACAAATAATTTCAATAATGTAACACCGGTATATGATTGATGAACGAACTTGTGCTGTAATGACGTGGAATCTGAATGATTTCTGAACCTCAGGAGGTCCTTTTTTGTAAAAATTGTAGAATGACCACTACGTGAACAAATACCTATTAGATCTCTGTTGAATGTAAAAGGAAAAAAAGAACAAAAATACATATAAAATGATTTTATGTTTTAGTAGCTTATTGGAGACTTGTGGGAGAGAGTGATTCTTTTTGATGTGAATCTGGGGCTTTGCAACCAGAGGTGTCAAATAACGAAGTACAAATACTTTGTTACCTTACTTAAGTAGAAATTTTGGTTATCTATACTTCACTGGAGTAATTATTTTTCAGATTACTTTTTACTTTTACTCCTTACATTTTCACGCAATTATCTGTACTTTCTACTCCTTACATTTTAAAAACAGCCTCGTTACTCTATTTCATTTGGGCCTTTAAAAAAAAAACTATCCAGTTAAATTGCTCCATCCGGATAGAGTGAATTTGGTTGTGGTTGTTTCAGATGTTCTTGTCCAGTTTTGTTCTTACATCCGTTCCCTCAGATTCCTGCAACTAAACTTGGATGTACATTCCAATAAAGGTTAGGATAAATGATAACATGCCTCTGAAGTTTGACTTTTTGCACCATTACAATACTTATAGGCAACTAGTCATCATATCTGCTGCTCTCTGAAACACATGTTAATGCTCAATAGTACACATATATGGTTCTTTAATATATTTGCATTATACTAAGATGCATTCATTTTCAATGGCTTTTGTCCTTAATGGCTTTTTTCCCCCTTACATTACTTTTACTTTTATACCTTAAGTAGTTTTGAAACCAGTACTTTTATATTTTTACTTGAGTAAAAAACTTGAGTTGATACTTCAACTTCTACAGGAGTATTTTTAAACTCTAGTATCTATACTTCTACCTGAGTAATGAATGTGTATACTTTTGACACCTCTGTTAGCAACTAAGCAGAACCTTTCTTCGCACAATAAAAATAAAACTTACCTTATTTAAATAGTTTCACACCAACATTATTTTAAAGAAAAAGTGCTCTACATCCAAATGCATTTTATTTTCTTTAATCCCAATGGGGTAATGTTTTACATACAAGTATCAAGAAACAACACTTGAAAGGCAGATTTTAATCTGAATTTCACACACACACACAAACACACACACACTAGTGTCGACAGCTTCTCTACGTGTTTTCAATCAAACGTTGCTGGAAGACAGACATACTCGTATCGTCTGCAGGGTAGCGGCACTGGATCGTCAGCCTGTAACAGACAAAACCTCTATAAGATCACATGATACTTGCTCCATAAAAGATTCAGTTGTGCATAGTTTTCTCACTTGTATGGAGCATCCCTGTGTATTATAGGACGTTCCAACGGCAGGAAATCTTGAGTATAACTGATCTGGTTTTCATAAACCAGAAAATCTCCCTTGGCCTACTGAGATTCAAGGAGATCAGATCAAAAGGCCAAAAAGCCAATTTTTCAAGTGGATCTCGGGTAAACCAAATCCTTTACCGTGACCGTGGTGCCA
Source organism: Cololabis saira (assembly GCF_033807715.1). Classification (NCBI taxonomy): domain Eukaryota; kingdom Metazoa; phylum Chordata; class Actinopteri; order Beloniformes; family Belonidae; genus Cololabis; species Cololabis saira. The sequence continues at coordinate 34,091,490 of NC_084606.1, forward strand.
CAGGAGTTGAGGCTGAAGCTGAAAAGGGCTCTGGCGCTGTCCGTCTCTACGGGGACACAGCTGGGGTCCAGCAGAGTGGTTTGGTTGGGCTGGACAGGTGGGATGGTGTGGGTGGTGTCAACAATGGCAACCATCTTCCCCTCCGGCAAACAAACTGTCACAGACGCAGCGCATGACAGTCGTTGTGAAGTACAGCTGGCCCAATGTGGTGGTAAAAAATAACAACAGGCCTAAATTTTGATATTTTTCTTTCTTTTTGTACCTAGAGCTTCTCTAGCCGGAAAGTTGCATTTGTGGACGAGCCTGTCGTGTTCTTCTAAAGACTCTGCGCCCACAATAGATACGTTGACTCCAGCAACAACACCCTCCAAAGACAGTTTCTACAGAATGAAAAAGCAGGAACAGACACGACATATGATCATTACAGCCAATGTTTGGGACATTAAAAAAAAAACAAGCAGTGAATTTTACAATACATAGGTACAGGACTGTCTCAGAAAATTAAAATATTGTGATGAAGTTCTTTTTTTTCTGTAATGCAATTAAAAAAACAAAAATGTCAGAAGTGACTTTCGTTTGTTGTGGTATTCTTGATTTTTTTTAAATTTTTTATTTTATTCGTGGTTTTCTCTCTTAATTGTGCACTGTAGTACATGTGTACTCATACCCCTCTGCCTATGGACTACTCACCCTCATAGGGATTATGTGACACACGGACAATGAACAGATGCAGAAACCCACGGACTACTTCATGCTGGCACCCTTGCTGTATCTTTGGCTATATGACTGCACTATATGTCTGAACTTCTTAAAAGAAATAAAAAGAAGTTAAAAAAAAAAAAAATGTCATACATTCTGGATTCATTACAAATCAACTGAAATATTGCAAGCCTTTTATTATTTTAATATTGTTGATTATGCCTTACAGTTTAAGATTAAGATTCCCAGAATATTCTCATTTTTTGAGATAGGATATTTGAGTTTTCTTAAGCTGTAAGCCATGATCAGCAATATTAAAATAATAAAAGGCTTGCAATATTTCAGTTATTTGTGATGAATCCAGAATGTATGACATTTTTGTTTTTGTAATTGCATTACAGAAAATCACAATATTCTAATTTTCTGAGACAGTCCTGTATAACAAACAGTAAAATCCCCTCTTCTTTTTCTTCCTTCTTTTTTTAGTCAACAGAGATATACCCTTATTGTGACATGCATACATTAAAAAGACATAAAAGAGATCAAAAGGAAACTCTTTTCTGTCACTAATTGAACAACAGCGAATGTATTATACTTCCCAGAGATAAGGCTAATGAATGTGAATGTTAAGTAATTTGGTACATTGAATGAGTGAAACGACCTCATAGAACATCCCAGGGCTGTTGAAAGGGATCTTCAAAGTCAAGACGTCCTCCTGCGCCTCCACTTTGAACGCCCCCATCTCCACCAGCTCCCAGTCCAGCTGGTGGGCTCCGAGGAAGAGCTCCCACTGCAAGTCTGAACGGGCCCCGTGGTACAGCAGCACCAGCAGGTGGCTGTCTGTGCACTTCCCCTCCAGCCTCGGAGAACCTGGATCTGACACATGACAACGTAACAGAAACAGAGGAAATGCAAAATGTCATGTGTTCTGCTTGACATCCATGAAACCAAGATCCCTTGACGCTACACCAGCATCGCCTTTAGCCCGTCACATAGGGGGCTGGACCCTATTACACATCAAAAATAAATACAAGGAGCATTATACTAGGACATTTTAAAATATACAATTTATTACATTAGTTTCAGGTTGAAACTAACAAACTTAAACAGCTTTATTTCTTAAACCAACATGAGTTTGTACATGATCTGGCAACAGCCGGCGACGTGAGTGTATGAACTTTAACAAGTCTGAGAAATTAGTGCAGACGTTTATTAAGCTTGTCATGGAGATGCTCGCATGTAATTGGATCACCTGCTGTGACAGAAGATAAGTGAGACAGATGGGGTTCTGACTATAGCTGAACAGGAAGAAATGATTGTCCCCGAAGTCACATTATGTAGCAATACCACTTCTGATCACGTCGGAGCAGGATATCACAAGAATGTTTGTGTGTCAGCCCCTGGCATAAGATACAATGATGTGCACCTCCAGTGGGACAAAGTGGGATTACGAGACAGGCTGGTCCAGTGACACTTTTGACAACATAGATCAGGGGTCGGCAACCCGCGACTCTAGACCCGCATGCAGTTCTTTAGCGCCGCCCTAGTGGCTCCTGGAGCTTTTTTAAAAATGTTTGACCTTTTTTTTTTTTCTTCTTTTTTTTCTTTTTTTCTTTTTCTTCTGTTTTTCTCTTTTTTCCTTTTTTTCTCTTTTTTTCTTCCTTTTTCCTTTTCTTTTTAATCTCGACATTTTGACTTTTTCCTTGAAATTTTGACTTTTTTCTCAACATTTCGACTTTTTTCTCGAGATTTTGAATTTTTTCTCAACATTTCAACTTTTTTCTCAATATTGTACTTCAACATTAATCTTGACATTTATACATTTTTCCTCGACATTTTGACTTTTTTTCTCGAAGCGCATAATGAAAGAAAAATCTTCCTCCTCTGAAATATTATTTTTAATTTCTCCTGCCAGACGTAACAAAAAGAGTCACGTGGAAAGACATTAGCATGCTACATTTGCAGCCGAGGACCCAGTTATAACTAATATAGATCCATGCAGCATGTGTTGCCTTCATTCTAAAGCTTATACAAGACTTTTCATTTTTTGCGGCTCCAGACATATTTGTTTTTTGTGTTTTTGGTCCAATATGGCTCTTTACACATTTTGGGTTGCCGACCCCTGACATAAAGCATCTGCATGCCCCATAAGTCATATAGGTCATAAGTGGTATTACTACATATAGTGGCTTTAAATCTTAATGCTAACAAGTAAATCTCCAACTTCCCCAGTTTATATGTCAAAGAGTCAGTGAGCAGGAGAGTGAGCAAATGTGTTCTATTTTAAGTCACCTTTGTCAAAAATGTCTGCAAAATCAAAATGAAAATGTTATTTATGATAAACAAAACAAAAACACTCACCTGGGTAGTTTATGCTGTGCTGCACGTTGGCGTGATGATAAAACACGTCGCCACTGGGCGTGATGGAAAGAGTAAAGATGAGGGTGAGGCTGTACGTCTTGTACCCACCTCCTACATGCTGGAATAAGAGCACAGCGTGTGTCATCTACTCTGATTGTGAACCCGCTGAAGTCCACTCAGCGTCGGCCTGTCTCACCTCAGGGATTATTTTTGGGTGTGATGTAGAGAAAGTGAGCTGGTAGGAGTAACTCCCGTTGGAGTGAGAGAGCCTGGTCACCGTGAGGTCTGTATCACTCTGGTTCTGAGTCCAGGTTAAAAGGTCTCCACCACCATCTACCGTCACCTTCTGAAGATGCACGTCAGGAGTGAAGAAGCCCAGCGTGACGGAAAACAGCTCCTTAGATGAGACTTTATCTAAAAATAAAAAAGATCTTCAACCAATAGATCATAAAAGAGTCACAAAATTAGCAACTTCTTGGGTCACTTGGCTCACAACTTATTTCAAAACTTAAAACGTCATCACCCTGCTTGACGTGCTCTTATCACGCTAACAGAGTCTCAGTGGCTGAAAATAAAACCAGTGAAGCACAAAGCCTGCAGCCTCTGCGAACTCCAATTGTTGATAAGTTAATGTTAAGTTAATGCATTTAATTTATGAAAAAACAAATTTTGTAGAAGAAAAGTGGAATGGCACATTTTTTCGCAGACTAACACAACACGGAATATTTTGTTTTAATTTTTATCACTTAAAGCAGCACTATGTAACTTTTCCACCTTAATCTAATATTTCATCATCATCATTGTGATGGTACATCAACTTCCAACAGGTTTAATGAACCTCTGTCATGGTCTGAGGGGTCTGTATCACCTTCACTGGCACTATGTAACTTTGAGGAGCATGGTAGGAACCCTTCCACACTAAAAAACTACACATTTTTACGGCTTTGACTGCTTTACGGCATACGTCACTTCCCCCTCCTTCCCGATTCGTAGTCGAGACGAAAATGGGCGGGGCTTGGAGCTCAGAGCTCAGCAGAAGCTGGTAACCCGTTGCTGCGTTGTGGCTGCAGCAGCTCCACACAACAGACGTGGGGAAAAGATCCTAATGGTTTAACTTTTCACCGGTTTCCTGCCTGGAGGCAGAACCAGGGAGGCCGAGTATCTGAGATAACGAAGAGTCGTCGGCTCGGTTGGATCACGGCTGTAACGACCAAACATAACCTTCCACAGTAAACCATAAACACTCACACAGACCGGGGTCGGATCAAAACACAGGTTTTATTCCCCACTTCGCCAGCTAAACGCAGTTGCTGGCCAGCTCTCTGCGGTGCGATTAACCCCAATCTTCAGATAAAACTAGTTTGTTGAGGAAAATATATTAACTCTATTTGTAGCTGCAGAGGGAAAAAAAATCTCACGAGGAAAACAAAAATATTGCTCACGCCTCGGAGCCTCTTCACCACAATATAGCAGTCAAAAAAAAAGAAAAGAGAAGTAAGAGGGATACAAAACATGTACTGTATGTTGTACTATTATACTAATTTATTGAAACACATGGCGAGTCAAACATTTACCAAAGCAGCTGCCAAACACTCCTAAACAAGGTAGCCTAAGACGTGGGTTGTGCAGAACTGCGGCATCGGAGCTCCACTCTTTGATAGGGATTTCATATGGACCCAAAACCGTTAATAATCATTATTTTCTCCATATACCGCTCCCTGGATTCCTTGTTTAAGGTATCCTGGTAAATTCCAGTTTCTTTCCAGCAGTTTAACATCGTTTTTTTTGCGTTCAGTCAGTTCACTTGGTGAAACAGAAAAGTAGTTTTGAAAGTCCAGGGACAGTTTTCCGTTTTCCGGCAGTACGCGCTGGTGCTCATGGGAAACGTAGTGTTCTTTCTGGTAAAGCACTACCGCTTTTGTCCAAAGGAGCCGCCAAACTCAACAAAAGCTGAAAGTTACGTTGTGCTGCTTTAAATACACATATGATTGACCGAGGAAGCCTCACTGTTGGTCAGGGTCAGCGTTTGTGGGATGAGGGGAGTCTTCAGGTGCCTGAGGGATCGATACTGTGTGAGAGGCCACCGCTGGTCCGCCCACTGACTCATGAAGAACAGATCCACCGACATGGACTGACTGTACTGTCTCCTCACAACACGGCTCTGGAATGATCACAGCACACACAACAAAGGGTGAAAGCCATTTTACAAACTCTGCAGTACTGACTTTTAATGTCATCAGCTGGCAGAGGTGTCAAAAGTATTCACATTCATTACTCAGTTAAGTATAGATACTAGAGTTTAAAAATACTCCTGTAGAAGTTGAAGTATCAACTCAAGTTTTTTACTCAAGTAAAAGTATAAAAGTACTGGTTTCAAAACTACTTAAAGTATAAAAGTAAAAGTAATGTAAGGGGGAAAAAAGCCATTAAGGAAATTGAAATTGAAAAAGCCATTAAGGAAATTGAAATTGAAAATGAATGCATCTTAGTATAATGCAAATATATTAAAGAAGCATATATGTGTACTATTGAGCATTAACATGTGTTTCAGAGAGCAGGAGATATGATGACTAGTTGCCTATAAGTATTGTAATGGTGCAAAAAGTCAAACTTCAGAGGCATGTTATCATTTATCCTAACCTTTATTGGAATGTACATCCAAGTTTAGTTGCAGGAATCTGAGGGAACGGATGTAAGAACAAAACTGGACAAGAACATCTGAAACAACCACAACCAAATTCTCTCTATCCGGATGGAGCAATTTAACTGGATAGTTTTTGTTTAAAGGCCGAAATGAAATAGAGTAACAAGGCTGTTTTTAAAATGTAAGGAGTAAAAAGTACAGATAATTGCATGAAAATGTAAGGAGTAAAAGTAAAAAGTCGTTACTCCAGTGATGTATAGATAACCAAAATTTCTACTTAAGTACGGTAATGAAGTATTTGTACTTCGTTACTTGACACCTCTGTCAGCTGGGAACGTTCATTCCCTTTGCTCGTCTTACTTACCTTCACATGTGCACCCTGGACTCCTGTAGGAATCCTGATCTCCACCTGCCCCTCCCGCACGCCGATCCTGTACCCCCTCTCTTGAAGTTCAGGTCCAGTCAGCGTCTGGCCACTCACCCCCACTCTGATGCCTCTGTGCCCAAACTGGCCCTGAACTAGTGGAGGAATGACGTAAGGGACGCTCCACAGCAGATCAGAGCCATCGGTTGTGGGCACATCTGATGGTGAACAAGAGGAAAGACACACAGCAGATTCAGAGAGGTTATATTAAACTGCACTGCAGCAATTACCGGATGCTCATGAACTGTACTAACTCATGGCGCAGGCTACCGAGGTGTCAAAAGCCAGGAGGCTGCCTTGGTGTCTGTACAAGACTGAAGCTCTCACCATCTCTAAAGAAACCCCTTGTTCCTAAAGGAAAAGTACACACAATCAGCTGTGAATTGCAAGGATAAAACACCAACAAAAACGACAGAATAAATTAGCCTGATCTTTTCTAACACTTCAACATAGGGCTGGGCGATATGGACCAAAAGTCATATCTCGATATTTTCTAGCTGAATGGCGATACTCCATATATATCGATATTTTTTCTGTGACATAATTAGGGTTTCCCCCAAAGCATTATAGCATAGCTTCTCTGTTAGCTTCATCTTTTTCTGAGGCAAACCCTTAAAAAAACAGTCAGTTTTAATACAAAGCCTCGTGCCAAATGTCACACAGGCTCCTTTATTAACAGAGGTCTGCACAATATCAAAATGTATAAAACAAATGAAATAAAAATAAACTGCCTGCATATATAGAATAAAAAAGCTTCTTGAATAAAATAAAACAAATATCCCTTTCCTGCATAACAATTAAATTAAAATACACTGTGCAATTAATACAATGTAGACAGTAACAGGCAGACTTTTCCACTGAGGTTGACAGTTGTGACAATAACAAAACATTTGTGCAAATCTTAAATAAACATGTAAACAGATATTGCATCTCTTTGAGCAAATCTCAAATAATTACAACAACCCAACTACTGTACATTTTACAGATTTTGTGCCAGGAAAACTAACCTGTCAACACTGTCAGGTTTCAGCACACAAAGGTACTTTTTTGCCAGTGAGAGGGGTCAGCGTTGATGTACAGTCAATTTGTCGCAAAATAAGCTATATCGATATAAACAATATTGTCTTGTACAGTACTCTAGTTGAGGGGGGATGAGGGGGGATGGCATCCCCCCTGAAATAAAAACCGTCAAAATCATCCCCCCTGTAAAACTGCCATCCCCCCTTTCCATCCCTTATGTCATTTCATCAATGAATGTGGTTTTACTGCTATTTCAACATTTAGATTCATCACCAGAAAAATAACACCAGAAAAATAACTTATTTGACAATTTTCACCTGTTTCAAGTAAATTTTCAATTGAAATAAGTAGGAAAATCTGCCAATGGGACAAGATTTATCTTATCATTACAAGCAAAATCTTGTTCCACTGGCAGATTTTTCTACTTATTCTAAGTGAAAATCTACTTGAAACAGGTGAAAGTTGTTGTTTTTTCCAGTGATGAGTCTTCTTTTAAGTGTAATGAGATTTTCTTTACTAAAATGAGACATTTTAACTAGAAAATAAGACAAATATTCTTGTTAAGATTTTGAGTTTTTGCAGTGATCCATGTTACTTATCCTGTGAAGGACAGAGTCATATTGATAAGTTCAGAAAAGTGTTTTTTATTGTTGTGTTTTGATCTATTTGATGTAAGCCCAGTGGATATTTAAAGCTTACAGAAGGCTGCATTTAACTGCTGCTATGTCATTCCTGCAGTATTTCTGCAGGTGTTTTGGTCACTGCTATTATTTGTAATATATTATATTATTTGTAATCAGCACAAATTATCTGTCCCCATATGATAAAATCCACCACCCCCCCTGATTTCTTTTTACAACTCGAGTACTGGTCTCGTACCATATCGCGTTTGAAAATATATGGATATATATTAAAATCTGGATATATGGCCCAGCCCTGCTTCAACACCTTGATAGGGTAAGACCGTGAGGATGAGTAGGGACAGCGGAGCGTGAGTCGTGACTTGTGCAGGGAGACTCTGTAACCCAGAGCGGCTGCCTTCCTGACGGACACGGCTTTCTCCGCTGGCTGGTCGGCTCTGTGGAGCATGACGGTCATGTCCGCCTCGTAAACTCCCTGTTCGGTGACAACACATGCTTCATCAGAAAGCTGGAAGCGAGTACAATTTTGTAAAAAAAAAAAAGGAAAGATTGATTACCTGGAAATATGCCCTTTACTTACATTTTTTTTATTTTGGGGGAAGATAAATTGCTGGATGGACACCTACGAAGTAAAACACAAGGTCTGATGGATCGCTGCTTCCTCGTGCGTTTAAAAAAAAAAGGAAATGCCCTTAAGTCTAGATGTCCTTCTGACTTTTGATGGATCACACTGGCTGGAAACTCTGACCTTTAACCAGAGGTGGGTAGTAACGAGTTACATTTACTCCATTACATTTACTTGAGTAAGTTTTGGGAAATTTTGTACTTTTAGGAGTAGTTTTGAATCACTATACTTTTTACTTTTACTTGAGTAGATTTGTGAAGAAGAAACTGTTCCTCTTACTCCGCTACATTAGGCTACGTTGAGCTGTTACTTTTCTTTTATCCCTTTTATCCACGTACGCGTCAATCTCATGACATCACTGAGTGATTCTTTGGGAAAAATGTTTGTTTTTGCATGTTTTGTCACATTTACACAGACTCAAACACACACAGAGTTTCTATGAGTTCATGTGCTTGTTCTAGTTCTGCCTGATTAAAAAAGAAAAGTACAAAGGCTTGAAATTTTGTGCTACTTTTGCTTAATTTATTTTTTTATTCTGTTATTATTTTAATTATTTTATTATTTATTAAAGTACTTGAATTTACTTTAAGATTATTTTAATGTAAGCTATTTTTTTATTAATTTTAATTATTTTATTGATTTAATTTGCCTGAAGATGATTATTTTGTACTTTTGTCTGTTTGAATGGTTGTGTTAAAAAAATAAATCAGACGTTACTCAACAGTTACTCAGTACTTGAGTAGTTTTTTCACCAAGTACTTTTTTACTTTTACTCAAGTAATTATTTGGATGACTACTTTTTACTTCTACTTGAGTCCTATTATTCTGAAGTAACAGTATTTTAACTTGAGTACAATTTTTGGCTACTCTACCCAGCTCTGCCTCTGACAAGCAGCTCAACCTACAGCAGGGAAGCATTTACCTCCATGTAGTTTTCCTCACAGATGATCTCCCTGGGGCTCCAGGGCTCTTGCAGTGAGCAGTGGAGGGAAAAGGGGTGGGCAGCGACCTTCCCGCTCCCCTGCAGGTACACAAGCCGAAGACCAAGATGGAAGTCTGAGCCGGTCTGCAGAAAAAGAGACAGTTTTTACAAGAACAACTCCATCCAGCAAGCTATCAGAGCAGCACATTTAACCAGAGGTGTCAAGTAACAAAGTACAAATACTTTGTTACCTTATCTATACTTCACTGGAGTATTTATTTTTCAGACGACTTTTTACTTTTACTCCTTACATTTTCACGCAATTATCTGTACTTTTTACTCCTTACATTTTAAAAACAGCCTCGTTACTCTATTTCATTTCGGCCTTTAAATAAAAACTATCCAGTTAAATTGCTCCATCCGGATAGAGTGAATTTGGTTGTGGTTGTTTCAGATGTTCTTGTCCAGTTTTGTTCTTACATCCGTTCCCTCAGATTCCTGCAACTAAACTTGGATGTACATTCCAATAAAGGTTAGGATAAATGATAACATGCCTCTGAAGTTTGACTTTTTGCACCATTACAATACTTATAGGCAACTAGTCATCATATCTCCTGCTCTCTGAAACACATGTTAATGCTCAATAGTACACATATATGCTTCTTTAATATATTTGCATTATACTAAGATGCATTCATTTTCAATGGCTTTTGTCCTTAATGGCTTTTTTCCCCCTTACATTACTTTTACTTTTATACTTTAAGTAGTTTTGAAACCAGTACTTTTATACTTTTACTTGAGTAAAAAACTGGAGTTGATACTTCAACTTCTACAGGAGTATTTTTAACCTCTAGTATCTATACTTCTACCTGAGTAATCAATGTGAATACTTTTGACACATCTGCATTTAACCGCACCCACCTCACTGTTTACATGACAGGCCAGAAAAGAAGCACGAAACACCAGGTCTCCGACGGCAGTGACGAGGGCGGTGTAGCCACACAGCGTGGCCTCATGACGAGACAGGAAGTGAACTCCCTGCTGGTCTGGGGACATGTAAAACAACTTTATAGTCAAGAATTACACTTATATAATCGCTTGAGTTGGACATATGTGGTACCTTCAAAATCTATGCGGACGGTCCGACTGACGAAGCTGGATTTGACCGAAAGCCAGAAGTGACGGTCAAGACATTTGGTCTGAAATACTCCTAAAATATAGAGTAGCATCAGTTGTTTTTTTATTAAATAAAATAAGGGTGCTTGTATAAAAAACATTTCAACACATCTTGAATTGAAAAACAGGCTTTGTTGGATAATCTTGCTTCCAAAATATGTTTTTTTTTTTTAACTTTTGATCTTTATTTTAGTCCCATGTCCACCTACTGTATATTACACAAGTCCAAAATCAAAACCCCTAAAAAGAGACAAACTTAGATTATTTAATGTTTACTTTGTTACAAAATGTGGAAATAAACATTCCAAAACCTATCATCCACAAAAACACTCAAATTAAATGGAACTGCATCACATTTCCACATCAAGCCCTTTCCTATACAGGACTGTCTCAGAAAATTAGAATATTGTGATAAAGTTCTTTATTTTCTGTAATGCAATTAAAAAAACAAAAATGTCATACATTCTGGATTCATTACAAATCAACTGAAATATTGCAAGCCTTTTATTCTTTTAATATTGCTGATTATGGTTTACAGTTTAAGATTAAGATTCCCAGAATACTCCAATTTTTTGAGATAGGATATTTGAGTTTTCTTAAGCTGTAAACCATGATCAGCAATATTAAAATAATAAAAGGCTTGTAATATTTCAGTTGATTTGTAATGAATCCAGAATGTATGACATTTTTGCATTACAGAAAATAAAGGACTTTATCACAATATTCAAATTTTCTGAGACAGTCCTGCATTTACACCTTTGGATACACAGGTAATTTCTCCGCAGGTTTTAAATGATCCGGTATCAGAGTTGGGTCATTGACTTGGATATAGTCACACACTCTAATGTTTTTTAGGTGCAGGAATATTTCTCCCTGTTTATGGATGGTTTTGTAAAGGCTGATTTATGGTTCCGCGTTACACCAACGCAGAAACTACGGCGTAGTGTACGCGACGACGCCCACCGTACGCCGTAAACTACGCCGTCGATTTAACGCAGAACCATAAATCAGGCTTTAGTTTCATGTGTCTCACCTGCTGGGATTGAACTGCTGCCGCACAAACAACCGGCGTGGAGCAAGAGGACGCTGAAACAAACACATTATATCACTTAACTGCTACGAACTGTACTGTTACTAAAATAGCTCAAACTTACCCATAAAATGTGTAGAAAGTGATTATTGTACGCCTCTTCATGGTAATTAATTAAGACAGAATGACAGTCGTGTTTACGGGTCCTTCTTCTTCTTTTACTTAAATGTTGGTAAATCAATTCTGCTTTCTCTAATGTTTTCTTTATAAATATGACATTTAAGCATTCACATCTGTCTAAGAAGTTACAAAAAAAAAAAATCAAAACGCAAAAAAAAGTATTCCTATACGCATTTATGTAAAGCGTTTATATCGTTTAACGTAATTATTTAGATGTTAGTTAAAAACAGCGACACCTGGTGGTCAAGTAGTGACACGTCACTGAGCAACAGCGAACTGAAGCGCAAGATCCACTTTACACATACAAGTCATTTTCTTCAAAATATCATACATTTATATCAAATTGTAAATTATACAATATAAATCAAGTAAAATGTTAATTTTCTTCATAAACATTCCGCAGCCTCAACCACACAAGGGCAAAATACCGTCTTAGGGATGATTGAGGCCCCAGATCACCTCAATGTGGCCATCTTTAAATAAAAGTGATACAAAACAAAAAAAACATGGATTTCCAAATGAATACAAATGCATAAAATGTTTTTTACTGTACAGACCAATGTAGTACTAGTTGATCAAGGCTTCATCTGATGCTGAATTGAAATAATAACAATAACGATGATGAAACTGGCTGGTAAGCAGTCATTTAATTGAATCATCAAACCTGTGTCCCCTTGTCAACTTAAACTGTAGATATTGCACTTTGAGAAGAACTGTTGCACACCACTGACCTAGACACAGGAATTCCTGCAAGGACAAATGGATACCATTACATCAACCAAAAGTTGAAAGACTTGAACTGAATTGAAATAAATACTAACACGAGTGCATTAACTTGAACAAAACCCCTATTCAATGCACACTCGGCCACTAAAGATATCAACAAAACAATTTCAATCTGCATTTTACTCTTTTAATGCACCAATCTTTTGAAAAAGCAGCAGGTCTTGTCTTTCTTGGTCCTCTCTTGGTCTTGTTGAAGTCTGACTTACCATCTGCAAATAAAGCTGACGTAATAATACACTGGCAACCTTAAACTTCCCGAAACACTTGAGAAACTTTGACAACATTTCATATCATCTAACAGCAGGTACTGAGGCGTCATCTCCATCCCCGGCAGCACAGCTGGAAACCTCCTTCAAGCGCAGCTTTCACTTCTTGGAAAACGCTGGCGGGAGTCAAGTCGTGTCATTATTAAAAACCAATTATCTGGCTAATCAGCGAGAGTCCTGTGGAGAAAAATCAGAAGGGACAAAAACATAGTCATAGAAAAGGTCACCATCGTCTATTTAAAGAACAAGATGTGAAGATTTGGTCATTATCTGCTGTGAGACACCACCACTTGACAGCAAACTTCCACTTTCCCACAGTCTGGAAAATTCATGTCTTTTTCATGTGGCAATATATTTACATCTTCAGATGATCTATGATGATGAGGGGATGTCTCTCTCTGGATGACACTCTACTGCACATACAGTATATGCAAACTATATCAATGTCAACTATGCAGACAAAAAACACTTCTCCTTGTCCTTTGTGCACATCACTACAATCAATCAAATTCAGTTTTACTTTCACTCCCAAACCGACTTGAGGGAGTTTGTATGACTTTCTGCAGCTCCGTCAAAGCATTTTCTTCACCTACGACTGTAATAGTTGTATCTCGAATGCTCCGAATGGGATTCCCAACTCTCAAGTTAGTGCAATCCACCAACACTTACCTTAATACCTAAAGAAGGGATGAACTTCCGTGAAAAAGTACCATATTTTCCGCACTATAAGGCGCTATAAAAGCCTTCAATTTTTTCAAAAGCTGACCATGCGCCTTATAATCCGGTGTGTCTTATATATGGATCAATATTGAGCCGCAACTTCAACCACTTCTTGACAGATCAGCCTTCCGCATCAGTTCCGAAACAGCTTTTTCTCTCTTCTCCCTCTGGATATTTTTCAGCAAAGGCTCTATGTGTATTGTTGAAATGTCTTGCGACATTTGACCGTTTATTGTTAGGCAGTTTTTCTCCACAAATTAGGCACACTGGTAGGCCACTCTCATCAGAGGTAAATGCAAATGAATCTGCCCAGGCATCATTGAATGTTCCATTTTCTTCAGATATTTTTCTTTTCTTACATTTCTCCATACTTGGCCTTGCTGGGGTTGAGAGTCGCAACAATGGATGACGTTTTGGTGGGTATACCGGTGTTGTGCCGGATTCAGCACCCCTGCCGTGAAAAGCACCCCCTCGTCGTATACACAATGACAAAAATTATATTCTCATTCCACACACTCACATGAACACATACTTGAGAGTTTATATTCAATGATAAGTAGACCAAGAAAAAAAACTTGACACACTGACACTTCAATATATTTATATATACACACTCACACAAACACATACTTAGGAGTTTATATTATATATATTTACAAATATTATGGAAGACAACACAGTAAGCAGGCTATTAATTAATGACATCAATAACCATTTTCCCGATTTTTGTTATCTGTGACTGTGATTGTGGGAAAGTATGACTATTGTGGAATCCATGAGCGCATTTAAACATGAATCATTAACACAAAACTGGACGCTAAACAGTGTGTACGACGAGGGGGTGCTTTTCACGGCAGGGGTGCTGAATCCGGCACAACACCGGCTTTCGCGAGTATGACGTTTATTTTGAGCGACGAAAAACAATAAAATATATTTATTCTAATATGTCAATGTAGCAGTGTGAGTGCCACGGGGCCCGACCGACAGGATGGAGAGACACGGAGTTTAGTGCAGACCCTTTTTATTTGTCACCACACACGTGCAGAAGCACCTTCACACAGCTTCTCCGACCAGCAGCTCCTTCGACCCCTTGCTGCTGTCCAGCTCTGCCTTATAAGGCAGGCAGGGTGGAGAGCGGCAGCCACTCAGGCGGATGGGACACAGCGTGTGTCCCATCAACCTCTCCACCCTGCCACAGTCAAGATCACAATAATCTTCCAATTTAGAACTAAAATATTAAAGAACTAACACAAATAAAATACACTTCAATTAAATACTTTTTTTTTTTTTTTTGTAATTTATTTTCCCAAGCCACTCCGGAGCCGCGGGTTGAGACCCTTGGTCTAATGGATGCAGAACGTCACCCCAGCCCTACTGTAGCGTCTTATAATGCGGTGCGCCTTATAGTGCGGAAAATACAGAAGTTATTTTCTAGTTTAGTCTAAAAACGCTGCACAGCAACAGGTGTGGCATTTAGATGTTAATTCTCCTTTTCCTTTTCTCCCCGTTGATGTAAAGTGATGGGGTAGTGTTGGACAGGTCATCAGGGTCCAGGCTGCCTCATTAACATTTGAGTCACACCGTGTCATTAACAGCACCGCGCAGCATGCAGCTCCTCACACGACCAGACCCCTGCAGAGATGCTCGGTCCAGCTGGGACTGATACAAGCCGTTATATCAGACTACACTCAGTACTCGAGTTGTAAAAAAAAAAATCAGGGGGGATGGTGGATTTTATCATATGGGGACAGATAATTTGTGCTGATTACAAATAATATAATATATTACAAATAATAGCAGTGACCAAAACACCTGCAGAAATACTGCAGGAATGACATAGCAGCAGTTAAATGCAGCCTTCTGTAAGCTTTAAATATCCACTGGGCTTACATCAAATACATCAAAACACAACAATAAAAACACTTTTCTGAACTTATCAATATGACTCTGTCCTTCACTGGATAAGTAACATGGATCACTGCAAAAACTCACAATCTTAACAAGAATATTTGTCTCATTTTAGTAAATAAATCTCATTACACTTAAAACAAGACTCATCACTGGAAAAAACAACAATTTTCATCTGTTTCAAGTAGATTTTCACTTGAAATAAGTAGAAAAATCTGCCAGTGGAACAAGATTTTTTAGCTTGTAATGAGAAGATAAATCTTGTCCCACTGGCAGATTTTCCTACTTATTTCAAGTGAAAATGTATTTGAAACAGGAGAAAATTGTCAAATAAGTTATTTTTCTGGTGTTATTTTTCTGGTGATGACTCTAAATGTTGAAATAGCAGTAAAACCACATTCATTGATGAAATTACATAAGGGATGGAAAGGGGGGAAGGCAGTTTTACAGGGGGGATGATTTGGACCGTTTTTATTTCAGGGGGGATGCCATCCCCCCTCAACTCCAGTACTGACTACACTACTTTCTTTTGCCTTTAATATTTAAAAGTTATTATAATATGCAAACATATCAACACAAAATGCTGAAATGTAGTTGCTTTGTTTGGATGCTCGTTGGGAATCAGCACGGCGGTGACCTTATTCTGTCCGCTGACACCACAGGCCACCTCCTTCGCTCTCAGCCAATCTTCTCCACCAATCACATCAATGTGCTGGCATGAGGATGAGGAGGATTTGAAGATGAAGAAACCCATTTGTCACCTCTTCCACCTCCTACACTTGTTAGTTAGGATTTGTCACGTCACCTGTGTCAAAACAGCCCCCGGGGGAATATAAGAGTGGGACTCGGCTGATAGTTGGATCTTAGTGAAGATGTTTTCCCCTCAGGTGCTTCTGGTGGCCGTGTGTTCGTCTGTGTTGTCGGTGAGGGTCAGCGGCGCTCCCCAGAGGGATCAGCTCATAGAAACACCGACACTAGACTTTGGAAACAATAAGGTGAGTTATATAAATGAGTATATATAAGTGTGTGGTCCAGTTTAGGAAAAGTGCTTTTAGCCAGTCTGCATTTTCAATCGGGGCTGCTCGTGAGTGGAACTTCATACCAACTGAGATTAGAAACCAATCAAATTATGCTTCTTTTAAATTTTATCTAAAAAAGTGGTTAATTAGTGGCCAAGGCTGTCAACATTAAATTTTAGTGCTTAATTTATGTTTAATTAATGTAGGTGTTTGTCTGATCCACCTGTCATGTTGCCTATTAGTTTGTCTAGACCAGGGGTCGGCAACCCGTGGCTCTTTAGCGCCGCCCTAGTGGCTCCCTGGAGCTTTTTCAAAAATGTTTGACCTTTTTTTCTTCTTTTCTTTTTTTCCTTTTTTTCTCTTTTTTTCTCTTTTTTCTTCTTTTTTTCTCTTTTTTTCCTTTTTTCTTCTTTTTTTTCTTTTTTCCTTCTTTTTTCTCTTTTTTTCTTCCTTTTTCCCTTCCCTTTTTAATCTCGACATTTTGACTTTTTTCACGACATTTCGACTTTTTTCTCTTAATTTTGACTTTTTTCTCAACATTTCGACATTTTTCTCGACATTTCGACTTTTTTCTCGGCATTTCGACTTTTTTTTTCGGAGTGCATAATGAAAAAAAAAATCTTTCCCAAGTTATAACTAATATTGATACATGCAGCATGTGCTGCCTTCATTCTAAGGCTGATACAAGACTTTTCATTTTTTGCGGCTCCAGACATATTTGTTTTGTGTGTTTTTGGTCCAATATGACTCTTTCAACATTTTGGGTTGCCTGACCCCTGATCTAGTTACACTGTTGCTTTTTGTGCATGGCTTTTATTCTGTGTTTAGTGCTTTTGTCTTGTTAGTTTTTGGCCTGTTAGTGTGTTACTGTGTCTTGTGTTATTAATGTTGATGTTACTGTTGCTGCTTCATGTTATTTCTGTTTTCGTTTGTAGCAATTGTCTGTTGTTGAGCTTATGTTAACCTGTGTGTGTATGTATTTTATCTTAGTCTCTTACCTTTTAGTCTTTATTCTGATGTAGCTTTCTTATTTGGAAATGTTTTTATTGATTATATCTTAATAATTTTTCTTTTATGTTGACTATTTTACACCAGTCCAGGGACAGCAGATGCAAAATAGCCTTTTTGGCTAATTCTGGCATATTTTACATTTGTTTAAATGTATTATTAATGTGCATTGTCCCTGATAACTAAACCTTTAAATAAATAAATTTAAGTTTTCCACCTGTCAGGTAGTACGACCTTTGGGATTTCTTTTCATTTGACACCTTTAGGATCCATCACGCTTGCTCCTGCTGAGGATCGTGTCTGAGCTGATGGCATCGCGAGCAGAAGAGATGCTCAACCTGCTGGAGGAAGAGGAGACGGGAGGCGGGGAGAGGATGATGAGGCGACACATCAACTTCTCCCAAAGAGAGCGCAAAGCCGGCTGCCGCAACTTCTTCTGGAAGACCTTCACCTCGTGTTAACTAGGCCTGTGTTGAAAAAATCAATTTCCCAATTCTAAATCGATTCTCGTATTAATTCCTAAAAATCGATTCATATGTCTAAAGATCGATTTTTTATTTATTTATTTATTTTTTAAATGTATGTATTTTTTTCATCATTACATTACAACTTTTGGTTATTTTTTTGTTTATCCCCAAAAAAGGAATGTTTTGTTGGACACGAGAATAACTGGTGCCATGTTTTTGCCTTTAAATATGTTTAAAGGTATGAAAACATTAAAGTGTTAGGTTATAATTGCATAAATTGTCTATATTTCATTACTTTATATACTGTTTTGGGGTTACATTTGCAAAAAATGCTAAAAACCAAATGCTCAAAAATTAAAAACCAAAATAGACCGAAAATTGAACAAATAAAAACGGAAACCGATTTCATCCGTCTCTGTTTCCTCCCTGGATCTGTTTGATAATTCTGACCCACGATGTTTCTGTTTGCAGTTCTATCAGCATTCTGGGAGCTGATTGGTCCTTACAGGATCATTAGCTGCAATACTTGCTGTTTAATCTCAATATAATACTAGTATTAATATGTTGCAGAACTACAGTCATATAATTCATGCAACAGCTCAAAAAACAGTTTTAATAACACTAACCCAAATCAATATCGGAATTGAATAGAATCGGATCGAATCAAATCTTGATAATCGATCCTGAATCGAATCGATCCCCCAGCCCTAGCGTTGAGACTGTTCAAGATGAGGGATTTTTATTTTATCTTAAAAAAAAAGGACAAACCAACACGTGTCCACTCCATGGTAACAAGATCATTTACAAATGTATTTTCCAGCTGTGATTTGAGTCTGACTGGGATGTGCACCGTATGTCAAATAAAATTTCCTGGTTTAAATGTTCGCCAAACTGTCTTACCTGCCGGAGTTTTGAATCGCATCTTCAGAGATGCTTAAAATGAGAAACGTTAACTTAGAAGTATGGAGGATTTTTTGTGACAAAATTAAATAAATAAATAAATACATCATTAATTAATTAAAATGTGTCATTAAAATTAGATTTAAACTGACAATTTTACATTTCATGATTCCCACGCAGCAACACGAAATCATTAATTAAATGTGTCATTAATTAATTAAATGCAATTTTACATTTCATGATTCACACACAAAATCATTAAATGTGTCATTAATTAAATGCTGAAATAATAAATATATTTTTTTACTTAAAATGAATTGTATTTGAATTAATTAATGACACATTTAATTAATTAATGTTTCATTCCCATTTTAATTAATTAATGATGTATTTATTTAATTTTGGCACAAAAAATCCTCCATATAGAAGGAACAGAGAGAATAATTTCTGTCACTTTAAACTCTTGATCCTTCATTTAACTTTAATTACAGTCACCAGCATGTTTGGTTCATAAACAAAAATAAACAAGTACATAAGATTTATATCTAAAAAGAAAGATGACAAACACACTAGTTCTGACTTGCCAACAATTTAATAATAAAGTACAATTCTACAATCAGAATTAGGAAAAAAATCCATTTGTATCCACATGTGCTTGACATTCATTAAACTAAATGCTGATTGTTTGTCTGTTTTGTTGAAAATACGGTTTATCCAGTACAAAACATCCTCCGAAAGAAACGACTCGTGTCACAGAATTGTGGACAGATTTATTCTACAAGCTCCGGTTCACAGCGTTTGAAAATTAGCACAGATGAAGCGCGATAAATAGATGAAACAAGATGCACGAGACACAAAACTGATTCAAGAACACAAGAGTCGGCATGATTTAGGACCGTAAAAGTACACCTGAAACATTTATGAAAACGATCATTTCAATGATAATGCAAATATAACGTATCAAGAGACAGGAAGAGAGGAAAAGTCTGAACCGTTTTCGTATCAAGATCAAGGTCTATCACAAAAAAAAAAGTAAACAAAAGCTGAATTCACAGTCAACCTCGTTTCAAAAATGAAATCAAATGAAATCCTTGAGGTAAAGCTTTCACACGTGTAGCCCTTTACGTTTCACACGTACGAAATGTGGACGGAAAAGAGAGACGATCGTAGCAAATACCGTCTCTCCGAAAGTCGAGCGCGACAACTCGGCCCACGAGTGCAACGACGAAAGATTTACTTCACGAGTGAAGAGTTAAGATCATGAACAAAAACCCGTCCTGAGGGGAAAAACCGTCACCTAATACTGAACATTCATCATCCTGAACTAAAAGCCATTATCCCTTCACCCTTTTTAAACCGGATATTGTTTTTATTCTGCAACTAGAGATGGGTTTTGGATCTTCGTCTGAATGGCACGTACACAAAACTCTCCACGTAACTCAAGCTCTACAAAAGTGACTGGCACCCTGTTTTCCTTCAGAAGACAAGACGTGTTCGACTTCATTGCACCTTCATCTTCAATGTAACAGTCAAGTATCAAACAACGGACAAACATAAAGCCAGACAAAAAGTGTTTTATAGACATTTAAAAAGGTAAAAAATCCTTTTGTGAACTTCAACTAAACAACTCCACGACACAACAATGTAACGATAAATGATGTTGTTGAGCGTTTAATGAAATCTAAAGGAAAAGAAAACCTGGTTGTCAAGGTAACTAACACATTCCTTTTGTCTACATTTCTTGTTTTTTTTTTTTTTGCGAGGCTACTTTCACTGCAAGTTTCACTCCTTCCTCTAAAGGCTAAAAACTTTCCAAAACAACCCGACTCACGATCAAACCAAAGCAGTATTTTATGTACAGTCACATTTTGTTGTATTCTGTGCTTTTAGAAGAGAGTTTGGAGGCAAGTTCAGCTCTCAATGACAGCATTTTACAAAAATACACATCTCATTTTTGGGATATTTTTGGACAAGTCCTCGTCTTAATTGCTGTGTGCATCAAAAATTAGTATCCATGTATTTTTATCCATATGATGAAGTGAAACGTTATTTGTGAGCAGTACCGATGTGGATAGTGGAGCCCAAGCTGCCTGCAGGTCAGGCTACCGTCGTACGAAACAATGAGCTCAACATGATCTACAATGTACCGGATTTAGAGAAGAAAAAAGAAAAGTGAAGGCATTGGAGAGGAGTGGATGAAAATGTGTGCATTACAATTCTCATAGCTATAGCGAAACATAAGACAAAAAAAAAAGAAGAAAGGTGAAAAATGGCACGCCTGTCTGTGCTATCAGTAACCCGTGGGCTGTGAAAGGGCTGGAGAGGTGGATGCGGAGCGGGTGCGGGAGACGCGGCGTTAGCAGTCGGTGGAGATTTTGGCGGAGAGGTCCTGGATGCGGCGAGCGCTGCAGCTCTTGCACAAGATGTGACCATCCAGCGGGTAGCAGCCCCGACCCTCGCCCTCGGACGACAGCAGGAGCCCACATTCCTGGGGAACAGAGACACTCGGACTCAACAGCAGCAGCGGAAATATTTCTCATTAAAATGGAAGTTCAAGTAGAGAAAGGAACATTAATGCACAGTTTTGCAAAACCTGCCCAAAGCTTCAAACTTTTTGGACCAATATATTTGAGTATCTTTCCAAAGTACTGATAACAAAAATAACTCAGAAACCAATTTCTTATTATTTTTGGAATACTGTGTTAAGAAAAAGCACTTTGAGTTTGATGACATTTGGGGAAAGTTCTTAGCTTTTCTTAAAAATGGTGATATTGATGAGGCCTTGTGAATAGTGATGCACCGATTGTTTGGTAACCGAAATTGTTCGGCCGAAAATGGCAAAAAAAACTGTTTCGGTGTTCGGTGGAATAAGTGGGGAAAAAACCGAACAATTAATAACAGCGTTGTAATATAAGGAAATAGACTGGCCGCTCCGTAATGGTTGCGCACCACATAAATAGTTGGTCAACCAAAAACTAACCACATAAGAATTTTACCTAACATTCACCAGCAGGTGGAACCAAAACAACATAAATCAATCTATTACAGGTGCGTTTAGATGACGAAATCAAACAGCGAAGAGCGTGGAGTGAAGTGGTGCGGTGCAAACATGTCAGCAGTGTGGAAGTATTTTAGAGTGGCAAAGAATAATACAAGAATGGCTGTTTGCAATGAATGTTCTGCTCAAATATCTAGAGGGGGCACATCTGCAAAGTCTTTCAGCACTACAAGTTTGATTTATCATTTGAAATGATAAAAAACCCTGAGCGCTTTAATGCATTTTTATTGTTTTAAGGCCTATGTTACAATGTTCAGTCAGTTAAGCCTAATGTAAGCTCAAAGATGGCCAAAAAATGTATTTTGCTAATTTATTTATTTTAAGTTATTGTTCTTTGCTGGTATAATGTCTGCTGGAATAGTTTCAGTTTTTTATGTTCAACAAATGTTTTCTACCTTGTAATTTTGTAAAAGATTTTTTTCTTTGAAACTAAATCAAATTTATTTGATTTATGCAATGGTGAAAAAATTGGCAAAATAAATGAAAAACTGCGAAGAACCATGTTCGGTATTTGGCCAAGTGTTTATTATTATTTTCGGTTTCGGTTTCAGCCACAAATTTTCATTTCGGTGCATCACTAGTTGTGAACATGACTATACTGTGAGGTGACCAGAAGAGGCATCGTGGAGATAATTTACACTTTATTTAAATACTTACATTTTAATTATGCCTCATATTTTTATAATAACCAATTATAATGACCAAACTGTTTTTTTTTTAATGTAAAGCTGCATATTCTATTTATTTTCATATTTTTAAGCACTCAAGCACCTTTTTAAGTTAAAATTTAGTTTTAGTTAAGTTGAGTTAGGACGTTTTAAAACTATCATTATTTGCTTTTCTGAGCCAGAGGCAACGAAATTTCGTTTCCCAGTGCACTGTGTGTTACATGTGTCCTGAAAATGACAAATAAAAACTTGTATCGTATCATATTTTGAGTTTATTTATTGATCTTTTTTTTTTTTTACCATCTAGTTTGTAATTGTTATTATGATTTCTGTTATAAGCTTGTTTTCATTTTAAGTTCATCCAGGTAATTAGGGGACTTCAAACAGAAGATAATCATTTAGTCCTTGATTTTCAATTGAGTTTAAACTTTTTATATTAAAACAAAATTTAAAAAAAATTACTTTTGTACACTGCTGGTATTTCAAAGTCTCTTTGTCTAAAACTGTAGTTTACATTAAAAATAAGAATAATACATTTGGTGTTGGAGATCGTGTGGAGAGGAACAGGCGACTCACTACCATGTGTTCTGGGCCTGCCCACTGCTCGGGCAATATTGGAGACAAATCAAAACTGTCATGGAAAAGGTATTAGGAGCAACAATCCCATCCTGCTTTGAAACATTGTACTTAGGTTCCAGACCAGTTACTGTTAAGGGCTTTGAAAACAGGTATATGTTTAATATTTTGTTGTTGGCGAGTTAGAAGGCTCTCACGATAAAGCGGTTGCAAACTGAAACTCCCACCGTTGAGGACTGGATCAATGTTATCCATGACATTTGTACTTAGACTTTAACAGGAAAAGTTTGAAGACTGCTGGAAGTCATGAACTGAATATGTATCCTCCTTTAGATTGGACTTTAAGTAATCTTTAGTAGAAGAGAATAATCCACTAACTCCCCCTAAGTTCTTGAGCTACTCTACTGTCGTTTTTAATATTTTGACTCTGTGATGTTTCAAATATTATATTGTTTCAGGTGGACATGTTTGTAACTAGTCCCCCTTCCTTTTTTATTTTCCCTTTTCCCTCTCCATTTTCATTGCTATGATACTAGGAAAAGAGCAGGTAAAAGATGTGAGAAATATTGTTTTTTTCTTTCTTTTTTATTATTATTTTAATTTTAGTTTTATTATTATTATTTTACTTTTTTTTCCCCCTTCCCTTTTTTATTATTTTTCCCCCTTTTCCCTCTCTTTATGAATGAGTTGTCTTTTTTTTATTTTATTTGTATTTATATAAAAAACAGGGACATGATGCAAGCATGCAATATTGTATGTATCACCTTTGTTCCAAATAAAAATTTGAATGAAAAAAAAAATAATAATAATAAGAGCCCACTAATAAGCTCCACTGAACTCTGCCGACTCACCTCACAAATGTAACAGTTGACGTGGAAGCTGCGGTCCAGAGCGACGATCCTCACCGTCTCCTCCTGCCCCAGTTCAGGCATGATGGGCTCGCCGCACACCGAGCAGCGCGGCGCGTACTTCCTGTCAGGGAAAACCGGCATCAGAAACATTAGCGGGAACTCAGTGACGCCTCTGTATGCGCTGTAACAAATGTGTGTACGTGCAGACGTACCGGTGGAAGTCGTCTATGCAGTGGATCTGAGACGTGGCGTCCACGGTGAAGGGAACCCCGTCCAAGCAGCAGTTACAAACCACGCAGGTGAAGCACCGGGGATGGTAGGCCTTCCCCATGGCACGCAGGATGCGGTCCAGGATGGGCTTGGAGCATTTCGAACAGTGCTCTAATGTACTCTAAAAAAACAACAAAGATTAAGATTATTATCCCAATACACCCCCTACTTTCTACCACTAGCCCTAAAAATGAAGCCACAGGATTAGGGCCCTTGTAATCTTCTCTAGGGATTGGGACACCACTTGCTACGTCACTGCGTGGTTGACGTTCGGGTACGTAAGCGACTGCGTAGTTACGTTTGCACATACGTCACACCATATCAGGAAGCTGAGAGATAAAAGCTGTTTTAATTTCCGCTGTAGCGCTTTTAATATGCCACTTTATTAAGTTTTAATATTTTTTCAGGTGTAAAAGTAACCGTTAAGATCCCCAACCTGGGCTCAGTTTATCCAAATAACGCCTGTTAAGAAATTTGATCCGATGTTTTCGGGGATGAGAAGAGCCACCAGCGATTTATGGTTCCGCGTTAAATCGCCGTGTAACCTTCGCCGTAGTCTCTGCGTTGGTGTAACGCGGAACCATAAATCAGCCTTTATTCTGGCGAGATCTGAAGATACAACGCAACAACGACCAAGCGAGTGATTATGTACATTCACTGAGTGAATATTATGAAAGTAAAATATATACCGTATTTTCTGGACTATAAGCCGCTGCTTTTTTCATAGGTTTTCAACCATGCGGCTTATACAAAGGTGCAGCTATTCTGTGGATTTTTCTTCCACCGCTCGGGGCGCTCTAACTGGAATTAGAATCAAAACTAAGAAAAATAAATCCACAGAAGAATACGCTACTTCTTGTTTAGCAGATAGAAGTAGGTAGAAGCAGATTTCAAACAGATAAATAGATAAATAAATACAGGTTATTTTCTCTTGGTTCTGTCCCGTTTTAATCAGCAAAGTTGCTGCCGTGTTAAAAGGATCTATTAGGTACAAACATGTACATCATTTACAGTTCAAAATCGTTCTGTACATGTAGTAAAAATCTAATCTAACAACATAAATATATGCGGCTTGTATATCTTTTTAAAAAAACATTTTGTAAATAGAGCGGATGCGGATGCGGCTTATATTAAGGTGCGGCTTATAGTCCAGAAAATGCGGTATTTCTCACTAGAAATGTAATCAAAATGCATTTTTATGCAGAAACTAACTCAAAATATTGATTTTATTCACTTAAAATTAGAAATGTCTGCCATATTTTTTGTTTGATTCAGTCTGCAAATGATGACGTAAAGCATTCTGGGAAATTTTTCTGGCCCTCGGTCGCAAAGTCAGCATCTGAAATCCCTCGCTCTGAAGGGCTAGATTGATACACACTAGCCCTCGTTATGTCCACTACCCCTAAATGCAAAGAGGAATTGGGACACCACTACCCTCACGGGAATGCGCAAAATTTAGGGGTAGGACTGAAAAGTAGGACTAGGGGGGGGAAGGGAATGGCCCTAAATCCCAATCCATTCAGGACAGTTGGGATTACTTGGTCAGAACAGAAGACAGATCTGTATCCGTCCTTCACTTACAATGTAACAGCTCTCACAGTAACTCTTCTTGTCAAGTGCGTAGAAGGGTTGCCCCCGGAGACGGGCGTGACAGGTGATGCATGTGAAGCACTCCACGTGGAAAACCTGCTCCATGGCGATGCAGCCACTGCCATCGCCCACCACGTTGTCCCCGCAGCGCGCACAGCGACCTGAGGGCACAATGTACAGAAATGTTAGACGAGGTTTTCTCCGTCACAAACCAGAATGATGATTTGACTGCGGCGTTCGTGGTTTCTGTACCAAAAAAGTCTTCTGAAGGTGGGTGGTTCATATCATAGACCAGCTTCTTGGTGAGACGATCCAGCTCTTCTTCAGGCCTCATCGATGCTGCCCCCTGCTGGAGGAAACAACAACTGATGTTTGAAACTGCAAGACTCTAATCCTTCAATGGACCTTGTTTCAGTTTTCAACTTAAATGTGCTCAAGGCAGAAAATATCAAGCACTTCACTTACAAAAGTACGGAAGAGTATTAGGGCCATGCAGGAGAAAAAATATTTGTGAGGGGAAGATTTTTTTTTATTGTGCACTTCGAGAAAAAAGTCGAAATGTTGAGAAAAAAGTCGAAATGTCGAGAATAATGTTGAAATATAATTTCAAGAATAAAGTCGAAATTTCGGCTTTTTTCCTCAACATTTCAACTTTATTCACGAAATTTTTACTTTTTTCTCGAAATTGTATTTCAACATTACGATGGAGTATTAGGGCCAAACTAAGACAAAAAAGATAAATTGGAAATTATGAGAATAAAGTCTTAATTTTACGAGAATAAAGTCGTAATATTACGAGTATAAAGTCGTAATTTATGGAGAATAAAGTCGTAATATTATGAGAATAAAGTTGTAATATTATGAGAATATAATTTATGAGAACTCTAACAGGAAGAGCATCTTCTCTCTGTGTAAAAATGAGGAATATTGAGCATCTTGTGAAGTTATATTTATAATATATTTAGTATTACAACTTTATTCTCAAAATATTACTTTATTCTCGTAATATTACAACCTTATTCTCAAAATATTATGACTTTATTCTCGTAATTTTATGACTTTATTCTCATTTCCATTTTTTTGTCTTAGTTTGGCCCTAATACTCATCGTCGTACAAAAGACATTTCTCATATGAAATTTTCAGACTAAAGGTTGGACTCACACTTCTCCAAAATCAAACACACCAAATAAATGCTGATGTTGTATTTAAGGATTGTTTTCTTAATTTTAGCATATTGAAAAATATAAATAGTTTCACAGAGCTCAAGTTTGCTGTAAATCTAAACAATTCATCTTAAAACTGTCTGAGATGCATATAACTCTGTTCCTGAAGAGGAAAGATTATGTAGTGTTTGTGATGGAAATGTTGTTGAGGATGAACTTCATTTTTTGTTTCATGTCCATTATATGATGAAGCCAGGCAGCTTTTATTTCAGAAAATGCAAGATTTGAGACCTGAGTTGTTTTGGACTGAGGATGAAGCTAAGTTGGAATGGTTTTTCAGAGATGAGGTTTTCTCTAAAGCTACCTTTATAAAAAGAGCCTGGAAACAGAGAAAGGACAAATTATATGGAAACTGAGAAAGGATCTGTAATTTGATCTGTAATGTAAAAGTGGAATTTATCATTTTGTGTTTGTGTTTGTACCCAGCTGATGTTTGTTTGCTGGCGTAGTGTATCTGTGTCTTGTAAGCCCTTATAGGCTGGAACCTTAGAGGTGTATGCAGTACTGGAGTTTAGGGGGGGATGAGGGGGGATGGCATCCCCCCCTGAAATAAAAACGGTCAAAATCATCCCCCCCCTGTAAAACTGCCATCCCCCATTTCCATCCCTTATGTCATTTCATCAATGAATGTGGTTTTACTGCTATTTCAACATTTAGAGTCATCACCAGAAAAATAACTTATTTGACAATTTTCACCTGTTTCAAGTAAATTTTCACTTGAAATAAGTAGAAAAATCTGCCAGTGGGCAAGATTACAAGATTTATCTTCTTATTACAAGCAAAAAAATCTTGTTCCACTGGCAGATTTTTCTACTTATTTTAAGTGAAAATCTACTCGAAACAGGTGAAAATTGTTGTTTTTTTCGAGTGATGAGTCTTGTTTTAAGTGTAATGAGATTTTTTTTACTAAAATGAGACATTTTAACTAGAAATAAGACAAATATTCTTGTTAAGATTTAGAGTTTTTGCAGTGATCCATGTTACTTATCCTGTGAAGGACAGAGTCATATTGATAAGTTCAGAAAAGTGTTTTTTATTGTTGTGTTTTGATGTATTTGATGTAAGTCCAGTGGATATTTCAAGCTTACAGAAGGCTGCATTTAACTGCTGCTATGTCATTCCTGCAGTATTTCTGCAGGTGTTTTGGTCACTGCTATTATTTGTAATATATTATATTATTTGTAATCAGCACAAATTATCTGTCCCCATATGATAAAATCCACCATCCCCCCTGATTTTATTTTTACAACTTGAGTACTGGGTGTATGACACATTAATAAATAACAATTCAATTCAATTCATGCAGATTTGAGCTCTACCTTGCTTGACTGGTAAGCAGGACTCTGAGTGACTCCAGCCTGATTATTTTCCATCTCCCTCTTGGACATGGGAAGCTGGTTAACTCTCCCCGCTGGCCCCGAGCCTCCGCCCTTGTACCCGTCAGAGTGCATCTCCTGGACCTGAGAGCTGGGGTGTGGGGGGTACCAGCTCTGGGAGCTGCTCTGGGTCTGGGGCGGGGGTCTGGTGGTGTGCTGGCGAGGAGGCGGCGGCGTGTACGCCTGCTCGGCCTGCCTGCCGGTCTGAGAGTAGGTCACGGGCTGGGCCGTTTTCACCTGCACGCTGAACCTGGGCCCGGTGGGGGTGGAGGCGGTGGTGTAGGAGGCCGGGACGGGCTGGGGGTAGGGCTTAGGACTGGACGAGCGGTAGTAGTCCTGCTGGTGGGAGTACTGGGGGCTCTGGTGCTCACTGGGGTAGGGGGGCGCCGGGTGGTACTGGCTCTGCTGGGGGTGAGGGCTGTAGCCCAGGGAGGGCCGACCCTGAGGGGGGACCGGACTGTGACGCGCCGGCTTGTAGTGATCCCCTGAGATGTATTTGTTGTAAGGCACGTTGTCGTAGAGCTGTGGAGAAGCAGAGATCAGAGGTGTCAAAAGAATTCACATTCATTACTCGGGTAGAAGTATAGATACTAGAGTTTAAAAATACTCCTGTAGAAGTTGAAGAATCAACTCAAGTTTTTTACTCAAGTATAAAAGTACTGGTTTCAGCAGGGGTGTCAAATGTGCGGCCCGAGAGAGATATCCGATAATATATTTCTTCTACAAATCCATCGTTATTCCACAAATAGAGCAGTTTGACATTTGTTTAGTTTTCTAGAATGCATTTGACGATTTATTTCTTTGTAGACGGTCGTTTATTTTTATTAACTGACTACTATTATATATTTTCGCAGGAAAAATATCACTGCTAAAAAAGATGATAGAAGATATTTATTCGGAGAATTTCAGCTTTGAATACGAGGATAGTGACAAAGTAAAACAGTTAAAAAAGAAGTGCTGACTTTTTCGGCACACTGGCGTAAATATCTGCGCCAATTTTTAAAAATAAATACACTTAATTGTACTGGAAAAATCTCTAAATCACAAAGAAACACTCTCGGATGTAATAAGAAAGATTTTGATTTTAATTAAATTTCCTATAAAAAAAACATACTTGTTTCTGTTTATCTTTGTAAAATGATAAAAAATGAGAAATTTCAAGAAAAGATCCTGAAGAAATATATTTTACATAATTAGAGTGTAAACAAAGTGCATATTTCCTTTAAAATTAACTAAACTGATATTGGATTAGATAACAATAGTAAAAAAAATAATAATTACAAAAAAAAATTTTCGCACCGTTTTTGTTATTTTGAGCATGCGAGAAAAAAATGGGTCAAATCCGGCCCGCCAAGCAAAATGAGTTTGACACCCCTGACTTAAAGTATAAAAGTAAAAGTGACGTAAGGGGGAAAAAAGCCATTAAGGACAAAAGCCATTGAAAATGAATGTATCTTAGTATAATGCAAATCTATTAAAGAAGCATATATGTGTACTATTGAGCATTAACATGTGTTTCAGAGAGCAGGAGATATGATGACTAGTTGCCTATAAGTATTGTAATGGTGCAAAAAGTCAAACTTCAGAGGCATGTTATCATTTATCCTAACCTTTATTGGAATGTACATCCAAGTTTAGTTGCAGGAATCTGAGGGAACGGATGTAAGAACAAAACTGGACAAGAACATCTGAAACAACCACAACCAAATTCACTCTATCCGGACGGAGAAATTTAACTGGATAGTTTTTATTTAAAGGCCAAAATGAAATAGAGTAACGAGGCTGTTTTTAAAATGTAAGGAGTAAAAAGTACAGATAATTGCGTGAAAATGTAAGGAGTAAAAGTAAAAAGTCGTCTGAAAAATAATTACTCCAGTGAAGTATAGATAACCAAAATTTCTACTTAAGTAAGGTAACGAAGTATTTGTACTTCGTTACTTGACACCTCTGGCAGAGATGCATCACAAAACCATTCACACAGTGGCGGCTTGTCAATAGGGGGCGCTAGGGCGCCGTCCCCATTAAAATCACAGGAAAAAATATAGACACAATACACATACATTATGTAATAAACAGTGGCGAGTGGGGATTACAACACAACTATAAACTCTACTTGAACATATTTTTTCTGTTATTTTTTATTACATATCACTACATATACATGTAGCATATTTTACATAAACATATTTAACATTTTTCAAGTAACATATTTGAACAATTTTTTCAGTTATTATATAGAGATATTGACAGATATTGTCTGAAAAATGATTCAAATATGTTATTTGAAAATTTTTAAATTTGTTTTGTTGATGAGAAAATATGTTTCTCTATTTTTCTTAGTTTTGTGAGGGGGGATATATATTGTTTTTCGGCACTACCTTGTTCTCTATAGCTGATATAACATGAATTACTCCTATGTGGGATCAATAAAGTTCTTATTTTTGTCATCTGAGAAAATTAAATATATTATATTTGGTGCCTAACTGTTTCCCAAGTATATTAGTGCGTGTGTGAATGAATAAATGAGACGTAAAACGTACATTTCTTTGTCACATCTGTAGACTCATAAAATGTGTCTGACTTTTAATTTTTCAAGCCTTCCCATCCCATACTGGGTTTATTCAGAGTAGTTTTTTGTGCAAACCGAAATAGAAAGGTTTCAATGGCGAAGGGCGCCGGCCAAATGAGTGTGTATTGTATGTTCTTAAACTTTTCTTCCATGTGACTTCATGCTGGTCTCTAATTGGTTACTCAAAGACTCTCCTCCGGGCGCAGCTCTCTGCGTGGCCAATCAGCGTGTTTTCTGTCATTCTTCATCCAATCTGATTGATTCATGAGCTGTCAATCAAAGTCACACCTCTGACAGTGTAGACGCGCGACTGCATCTGTCACTCGCTACAAACGGAGTCACAACGACAAGACAGGAGACAATGGCAGCAAAAAAACTACATTCGTAACCCTAACCCACTATAGATACACTTCAGGTGGAGCTTTGTTTGGTTTATTACACACACACACACACACACACACACACACACACACACACACACACACACACACACACACACACACACACACACACACACACACACACACACACACACACACACACACACACACACACACACACACACACACACACACACACACACACACACACACACACACACACACACACACACACACACACACACACACACACATAGTCATTTAGTCACATGCACACACACACACACGCATGATCATATACATACACACACACACACACACATAGACATACACACTGGCTTGTTCACCTGCATGCTGGCTCTCTAGTTTTTGGGTTTAGGTAGCGGTAGCGATAGCTTAGCTCAGACTGCGATCAGATCTCAAGATTTAGGTCGATTGCTGTTATTGTTTTGGTTGGCTCCGTGCCGGTTTCGTGCTTTGTTTGTGGTTTTTTGTTGCAGATTTCCAGTGCTTGACGTGTGTCTCCGTGTGTTCCTGCTTCCTGGATTGGCAGTGGATGTCGTCACCCCCCCCCCCCCCAAAAAAAAAAAAAAAACAAAAAAAAAAACACTGGGTTTGTATGTGTATGTTTATGTATGTGTACGCATATGTGTGCGTATATATATGTATATATTACATATAGTAATAATGCACATATATACACTTTTGGTTTCTACCGTCATGGTATCAATCAATAATATGTGTGCAGACAAGGTAAAAAAAAAAAAAAAAAAAAAAAAACTACATTCGGTTGTTTCATTAGAAAATAATAATTTCACGAGGCGTTCGCCGGAGGAAAAGAAGCTGATTAAGGAGCTTGGACCAACCAGACCTAAGAATCCAGGCAAGTGAAATGGCAGATTTCAATCAGAAAGTCATTCAAAAATTTGCTGACCTGAAGGAGAGGACAGCAAAATTTATGTTCAAGTAGAGTTTATGTTGTGTTGTAATCCCCACTCGCCAGTGCACCCCCCCAAAATCTTTTATCACCAGTCGCCACTGCATTCACATGTACACTCAGATTTTGTCCCCCTACGGTGAGTCACGTGTTCGGTCGTACCTGAGCGCTGGAATCCTGCGGGTGGCTGTCCAGGTCGGCCAGCATCCCGGTGAGGGAGTCGATATCTGCATCAATCTTGGAGTGATAGGTGCCGGGCTTCTCTGGACCTCGGTGCTAACAAAGAAACATTACAAGAAGAGAGGTGATGAGGAAAATTTTGAGTTTTAAAGCAGTAACGCAGACTCATAGATAGGCCTGTGTTGAAAAAATTTCCCAATTCTAAATCGATTCTCATATTAATTCCTAAAAATCGATTAATATGTCTAAAGATCGATTTTTTTATTTATTTATTTATTTTTTTTTATTATTTATGTTTTTTCCATCATTACATTACAACTTTTGGTTATTTTTTTGTTTATCCCCAAACTGGTGCCATGTTTTTGTCTTTAAATATGTTTAAAGGTATGAAAACATTAAAGTGTTAGGTTATAGTTGCATAAATTGTCTATATTTCATTACTTTATATACTGTCTTGGGGTTACATTTGCAAAAAATGCTAAAAACCAAATGCTCAAAAATTAAAAACCAAAATAGACCGAAAATGGAACAAATAAAAACGGAATGTGGGAAAAAACAAAACCGATTTCATACGTCTCTGTTTGCTGCCCTGGATTTGTTTGGTAATTCTGACCCACGATGTTTCTGAAAGCAGTTCTATCAGCATTCTGGGAGCTGATTGGTCCTTACAGCATCATTAGCTGCAATACTTGCTGTTTAATCTCAATATAATACTAGTAGTAATATTTTGCAAAACTACAGTCATATAATTCATGCAACAGCTCAAAAAACAGTTTTAATAACAAATCTATATCGGAATCGAATCGGATCAAATCAAGATAATCGATTCTGAATCTTAAGAATCGGAATCGAATCGATTCTTGACATTTGAATGGATCCCCAGCCCTACTCATAGATGGGTTCACTTCTATTTCCTGAAGCTGCAGAATAATGTCACCCACCATCAGGTCATAGTTGTCCATGCGGGGGCTCCAGTTGCGGTCGTCTTTGGGCCCGTGGGGAGGAGCGTAGTAGTGATCACCTGAGGAGTGATGGATGGGCCCACCTGTGAAACACATGTACGTCATCTTTTCTCATCAGCAGAACATTATTTAAAAATGAACCGTAGGTATGCTGGCCCTTATCAAACGACAGATTTATACTTGATATTCTTTTGTACCATTACAGGTAAAAAAATAAGGGCAAAAAAAAAAAAAGAGAACCATCCCGATGATAGTTTAAAATATTAGCTCTAAGCCAAAGGCCGGCTTCTACATGACTTTACTTTCTGTGTGGATGTTTGTTCACATCCATCTACACTTTCACACTTGATGTATAACGTACAAGTTAAACTAAATTTGATGCTAAAATAACTTTGCTAGATAACAACTGATGAAGCTGCGGGGTGAATAATTTACACTGAAATTGTTTCAGTAGGGGAATTTCTCTTAAACTAGCAAAGATACAAATATTCATAAACTTGTCAAT
Source organism: Cololabis saira (assembly GCF_033807715.1). NCBI lineage: Eukaryota > Metazoa > Chordata > Actinopteri > Beloniformes > Belonidae > Cololabis > Cololabis saira. The sequence continues at coordinate 34,125,432 of NC_084606.1, forward strand.
TATGATTTGTAACCACAAGAATCCTAGACTGGATAAGATGGAGCTTCTTTCGGTGCACCAAACACACGTTTAGAGGACGTGATGTGTTTACAGTTCCTGAAAACACTCAATGTCTTCCTCTTCTGGGCGAGCCATGTTCCTTCGTACAAAGTTCCTCTTTGTCACAGTTATAAAAAGAGCACAGAGAACAGAAATAGTTTCTTATAACGCTGCCAAAAGAGTATGACTTTGTAGATTTTTCCTCAAAATGACCCCAAACCCTGGTTCCAGTTGGTCGTCTCACCTGTGGGTCCGGTAGCCATGTACCTGGTGCCCATCCCTCCGCCTCCGTTCTGGTCATACTGGCCATATTTTGGTCTGAAGTCTGACGTGCCCTTCTTGTTCGGGGCTCGGTAGATCGCTGCCCCGGCGGAGTGGGACATCTGGGGGACGGCTCGGTCTGGGCTGTCCAGAGTCCTCGGTGGTAGCCAGGTGGGACCGGACATGGCACGTTTCTGAGATCAAATAGCAGAGGTGTCAAGTAACCAAGTACAAATACTTCCTTACCTTACTTAACCAAAATTTCTACTTATCTATACTTTACTGGAGTAATTATTTTTCAGACGACTTTTTACTTTTACTCCTTACATTTTCACACAATTATCTGTACTTTTTACTCCTTACATTTTAAAAACAGTCTCGTTACTCTATTTCATTTCGTCCTTTAATAAAAACTATCCAGTTAAATTGCTCCATCCGGATAGAGTGAATTTGGTTGTGGTTGTTTCAGATGTTCTTGTCCAGTTTTGTTCTTCCATCCGTTCCCTCAGATTCCTGCAACTAAACTTGGATGTACATTCCAATAAAGGTTAGGATAAATGATAACATGCCTCTGAAGTTTGACTTTTTGCACCATTACAATACTTATAGGCAACTAGTCATCATATCTCCTGCTCTCTGAAACACATGTTAATGCTCAATAGTACACATATATGGTTCTTTAATATATTTGCATTATACTAAGATACATTCATTTTCAATGGCTTTTGTCCTTAATGGCTTTTTCCCCCCTTACATTACTTTTACTTTTATAGTTTAAGTAGTTTTGAAACCAGTACTTTTATACTTTTACTTGAGTAAAAAACTTGAGTTGATACTTCAACTTCTACAGGAGTATTTTTAAACTCTAGTATCTATACTTCTACCTGAGTAATAATGAATGTAAATACTTTTGACACCTCTGTCAAATATGAGTCTTTTTATGAATATAAATCACACCTTTAATCTGGAATTGTAAAAATAGACATAATTATGATCATGAGCATATTTGAATAGAGCAGGGCTGTTGCGTGCGTTTATGTAAAAGGTAACCAATGGAAACTACGGGATGCTTGGGAGTTTGTTTCCTATGGCAACAGCTCCAGACAGAGCTCAAACAACAGCCTTTGAGTTGAGGAGGAAAAGAGCGGCCCTTCTAATGCTCAGGGGTTTCCAGCAGGTTTACACGTGCACGAAAACACATGTGAGCGTGCGCTTCATCACACAAACAATTAAGCCAAACACTTCCAGCACGTGTGCGCACACAAACACACACACACACACACACACACACACACAGGTGCAGATCCATGGCTACCATCTTGGCTGTTATCCACAACAATAGTTATTGTGTTTGGATGTTTATACACCAGTATCACGTACTTCTAAATGAAGCTGAAACAAATACAGGCCGGGAAATATTGTGTAAAGATGTGTATCTGTATACAACCCGACACCTGGCTCATAACAATATCATGTATTCTTTGTGGGATAAATCACAGCTGAGCTGAAAAAGTGCTGAAACTGACGGCCTTCAAGATGACACTCTTATATAAAAAAGGTCATCCAGTTTGAAAAGAGACCACGTAGTTTAGGAATGGGTGATATTTTACCGTTCACGATATACCGTCAAAAAAATTCCCCACGGTAAGAATTTGTCATCTCGCGGTAAAAATGATAAATTCCCGTTGACATTTTTGTGTAAAAAACATGGCGGAAGGAGGATCTGAGAGTGAGGAGCTTGTTGTTAAACGAGGCTCCAGCTCCGTTATCCGGAACTGTTTTGGATTTAAAAAGATGTGACGAGTAGAAAACATCATCTATTATATGCAGAGTCTGCAAAAACAGAAGGAAATGGTTGTTACATTTTGATACGTTTGAACGTTTGACAATTACGAAAAAAAATTGCAATATTATCTAATTTGTGGCATGTTCCAACCATAGGTTAATTTGCACATTTTATTTATATTAGAAGAGGTCATCACTGATTGGATTTTATTTTCAGTGAACTTCTATTTATTTGTCCTGTTTCTTTATTTATCAAGTTGTATTTTTTTCTACTTTGTGATTTTATAAGCTAAGAAAACTTGTTTTGGGGGCTCCAAAGACTGAATGTGGTGATAGATTTATAGTTAAAAAGATGGAGTTGAATTGGTATTTTTTTTTATCGTCATTTTTATCGTTATCGGGATAAATGCCAGAAATTATCGTGATACATTTTTTAGTCCATACCGCCCATCCCTAACGTAGATTACTTTAAATTAATTTTAAAGGGCTGTTGGAAATTGTAAGAAACCAGGGAAAATTAGAAAATACAAGAAATGTTCGTAAGGTTATATTTTCAACACCACAAAAACTAACTTAATTTAATGGACTTTCAATTTTACAATACAACTAATTCATTTTTGTATTCTTATTACTTAAAAATGAGGCCAAACTGAAAAAATGTATACTTTAAAGCCTTTATTTAAAAGTGTGGATGCCTCTTGACATCTGTGCATACATCTACTGCAACAGACGACACATGATGGACTAAAAATACAAGCAGGGTCATTGCTGTTGTGACCCCATGCACAAAGATATCGTGTCGCTGACAGAAAAACCCTAAATAGATTGCAAATACGCACACAGCCGATGGGATTTAATAAAAGCATGTTCAGTGTCAAATTAGTAACCCACTCAGACTGATTGTTTGTGGGTCTGTTAGCTTCCTCTCTGATAAGAAGATTATAATGACAAGTGACACGGTTAGGTGCACACACAGAATTACAATGTTTAATTTAACACTTTTGTATGTGTTTTTCATGATTATATGGTCTATAGTTTCCTTTAAACCACGCATTTTCAGCATTATTGTCGCCCACGTGAAGGGAAAGAGTGACCACCACCACTATCAACCCAATTTAACAGTCTGTCTGAATCCGGATGAGCACACACTCAAATCCGAGGTTTGGCCTGGCCGGGAAAATTAATCTCAGCAGTTTCATCACTGTGTGATTTTAATCCATGTGTTGTTCCTGCGTGTTTGCATCACTAATCCCTCACATTTATCCATCAGGTCAGATGGGACTCTTGCAGACTGAAAACTCCTGAAGTGTCACAGCTGAGCAGAGAGGGAGGCGACGGCGAATAATCAAAGAGGACTTCCGGTGGCCTTTCACTTCAAAATAAAACACAACACCAAAGTTGCTGCATCAGTTACACAAAAATTTTATTTTTAAAACGTGAGACTACTAAGAAGTATCATTGTTAATTACTATTATCACCTTGACGGAGGTTATTGACATCCTTTTTTTTTTAAATTGACCGATTTAACTGCTTTTATTTTGAAGGCAAAGGGTGGTGGTTAGATTAACATATTTGGCATAATATGACTTCAATAAAGCGTTATGTGCTGCTTAAAATGAATAAAATAAGAACATTTAAGCAATTTAAATCCGTGAATGGAACAAAACAACCACAACAATTGCATCCTTATAACTTATTTAAAAAAAGAAGAAGAAACGTGACCTACCTTTCACAGTACTGTTATTGCTCTCTTTTCCTCAGTGCCATCTACAAAATAAAAACAGTAAAATGAATCAGAGCAGCTCAATAACACACGACACTGTTTTATTTAGCCGCTTTGAGGTAATAAAACCATAAACTCCCTCATAAATATCCATCTGCTCGCCCTGATGTGTCTGTACGTTTAAAACAAAGACATTGAGGGGGTGAATCTCCCATGCTGGATGAAAATGACCCATGCTAAAGCCCAGTGAGAGGCTTGTTTGAGTAGTTTGCGGGTTCCAACTCGAGCACAGCTCGTGCTTTTCGCCCCCAGGCCAACTTTCAGCCACCAAAGAGGAAGCGACGCACAATAATCGGACACCTACCGTCCGAAATAAGGCACGCACAAGCGCGACTACAGCTCCGATTAAACGGTCAGAGATGACCGAAAGTTGTCCCAGACATACTTTCCTCCTGCCGAAGCGGGATTCACCTACTTTGTCCGGATCCGGAGGCCTCTATCTCTGCAGCTCTGCAGCCATGTCTGCAGCGGAGCCGCATTCCCCACCGGTGACGTAGCAGGCTGGCCTGCAGGGAAAAGTGCTGCTCAGCTCCTGACGTCAGCGCTTTTACCCTCTTTTTCAAAATAAAAACTTTTCTGGACGGAGAGCCAAATTATTTTGACTAGTCTTCGACTAGACAAAATAATAATAATTGGAAATTACGAGAATAAAGTCATAATATTATGAGAATAAAGTCGTAAAATTACAAACATAAAGTCATAATAGAATAAAGTCGTGAGGAATATTAAGGCCAGGCAGGAGAAAAATAATATTTTAGAGGAGGATTTTTTTTTTCATTATGCACTTCGAGAAAAAAGTCAAAATGTTGAGAAAAAAGTCAAAATTTCGTGAATAAAGTTGAAATGTTGAGAACAAATGCGAAATTTTTACTTTATTCTTGAAATTGTATTTCAACATTACATTAATCTCCACATTTCGACTTTTTTCTCGACATTTCGACTTTTTTCTCGAAATTGTAATTTTTTCCTTTTTTTCTTCTTTTTTTCCTTTTTTTCTCTCTTATTTATCTTTTTTTCTTCTTTTTTTTCCTTTTTTCTCTTTTTTCTTCCTTTTTCCTTTCCTTTTTAATCTCGACATTCCGACTTTTTTCTCGAAATTTCGACTTTTTTCTCGACATTTCGTCTTTTTTCTTGAAGTGCAAAAAAAATCTTCCCCTCTCAAATATTTTTTCTCCTGCATGGCCTCCTGATACTCTTCTACGACGGAGTATTAGGGCCAAACTAAGACAAAAAAAAATCATTGGAAATTACGAGAATAAAGTCATAATATTATGAGAATAAAGTCGTAAAATTACGAAAATAAAGTCATAATGTTGCGAGAATAAAGTCGTAATAGAATAAAGGCGTAATATTATCAGAAAAGAATAAAATCGTAATATTATGAGAATATAATTTATGAGAACTCTAACAGGAAGAGCATCTTCTCCCTGTATTAAAATGAGGAATATTGAGCATCTTATGAAGTCATATTTATATATTTATAATATATTTAATATTACGACTTTATTCTCAAAATATTACGACTTTATTCTCGTAATATAATGACTTTCTCGTAATTTTAAGACTTTATTCTCATATTATTATGACTTTCTCGTAATTTCCTTTTTTTTTTTTTGTCTTAGTTTGGCCTCCGTCGTAGTATGGCAAATTTCACATACACAAATGTAAATACTCCAACACTCCACCCCACTTTAAAGGTTTCTTACTTGAGTTTAAAGTGTACATTAAATCCCTTAAACTAATTGACACTAAAAAAAATATAACATCCAACGATATATACGAGAAGTTTAAAAAAAAAAAAAGAATAGCCTACTGTATTTACATTTTACTTACCGGTATTTATTTTTTAATTTACTTTTTTTTCTTTTTTTCTTTATTTACTCGTTTATGTGTCATTCTCTCTACTTCTGTTAATTTCACTAGAATTATATATTTATTTTTTGTTAAATATATTGTTGCACTTGTCTGATGTTCTTTGTATTTAACTTCTTCTCAATAAAAAAAAAAAAAAAACTTTTCTGGGTGAAAATGAATTAACATAAGATGTAATAAATGTTTCCAGAAATTTTCTAATTCTTCGGGTTTAAGCCTAATTGTGAAAAGGAAAGGGAGTTTATCACGATATATATGTTTTATCACATATAATGTAGATCAGAAATGGATGGCAAAAATCCAATATATGGTATAACTAGGAATTTCTAACTGTAGAAATCTGTCATAAAGAAATCCAACTAAACTTGACTCATTAATCCCAAAAATATCAACAACAACATAAAAAGAGAGGGTGGATTGTGGGTTGTGGTTAGCACTGTTGTGTCACACCAACAGGGTTCCTGGTTCAAATCCCAGCAGGGGCTTCTTGTGTGGAGTCTAAAAATATGTGTCATGATGATTCAACATTTCGATCGGAGTGTGAGCGTGTGTGAGTGTTTGTCTATACATGGTCCTGCAAAGGACTGGTTGTATGTGTTTTGCCCAAAGAGAGCCAGGACAGCCTCCACAAACCCCCGTGACCTTCATTAGGAATATCAGGAATACATGATGGATGGAATTTCAAAAGAAATTTGATAGGTGCCTCATGAAGCTATAACAGCTATAACATACTATTATCCAAAAACCGAAGGCATTTAGTCTGTCCAGACAAAGTAGTAGATGCTTCAAATTCCTTTTTTAAACATGTATTTTCTTTTTTCGTCAAATTTCCATGACGAAATGTCCTACGTAATCCTTTTTAAAAAGAAGTCTTGATGCAGTTTTGATGTAAGGAAGCTCCCACTTCCATCCTCTAGCTTCCACAAACAGGTTATTTTATTTTGTTGCTTATCTGCAATTTTTCGCTTCACAAACAGTGAATGTGGATCAACATATGAATACTGGGTTCGAAATGATATGCTCTTTATTTCCCTGGTTTTAAATAACACTGGTCACCTGCTTAAATGCAAGATTTTCAAAGAAGTTTGGTATTCCAGTGTGAGAAGTCCTCATTGTGTTTGATGCAATACCTGCATGTTTCTTAAGAATTATTAAAAAAATAATACTTCATCTAGTACAGGAGTCGGCAACCCGCGGCTCTAGAGCCGCATGTGGCCTTTTAGCGCCGCCCTAGTGGTTCCCTGGTGCTTTTTCAAAAATGTTTGACCTTTTTTTTCCTTTTTTTCTTCTTTTTTTCCTTTTTTTCTTCTTTTTTCTTCATTTTTTCTTCTTTTTTTCCTTTTTTTCTCTTTTTTTCTCTTTTTTTTTCTTCCTTTTTCCTTTCCTTTTTAATCTCGACATTTCAACTTTTTTCTCGAAATTTTGACTTTTTTCTCTCGACATTTCGACTTTTTTCTCAACATTTCAACTTTTTTCTCGAAGTGCATAATGAAAAAAAAAATCTTCCCCCAGTTATAACTAATATAGAAACATGCAGCATGTGTTGCCTTCATTCTAAGGCTACTTTTCATTTTTTGCAGCTCCAGACATATTAGTTTTTTGTGTTTTTGGTCCAATATGGCTCTTTCAACATTTTGGGTTGCCGACCCCTGATCTAGTACAATGTTCAATGTTATCATTACTTGTTATTACTGAAGATGAGAAATATGATAACAAATATTTCATACTCCAGATATTTCTCTTTGCAGCTAACATTGCAATTCTCTCTTTGAAAATATTAACTGGAATTTGAGTTGGAGCAACAAGGACAAAACAAAAATGATTGCCTCATTACAAAGTAACAGACATTGGAATTCCACCGTACATCAAGACTACTGATGGACTCACAGTAATATCACCTCTTAATCTCTTTATATTTTCACATAAAAAGATACCACTCCAATAGTGCAACAGTAGATAATCACAAGGAGACAAGCTGAAACAAGCAGGCACTGCAGAACGGATTTATTTTTTGTTGTTTTCTCCACACATGCAGATCTTAACATAGAGGTCAAGTGCTCACTTTATAATTTTGCGCTTCATGAGATTTGGGTCAACTGTCCCTCAGCCACTACCCCACCCCTCCTAGTTCTGCTTCTCCTTCTCCCTCCACCTATAATCTTGCAGGCCTCCTGCTTTTCCCAAGGAACTTCTCCAAGGGGAAGGGGTTTCATAACGTGCTGATTTATTTTTCATATCTCGTGTGTCTCTGCCAAAACGTAGGCAAACATGCAAAGCTGCTCCCTCCCTGGGATCTCCCCACTTCCTCCGGCTCCTCTGCGCCGCGCTGTGCCGTTTGCCCATATATGTCCACAGAGCTCCGCAATCACAGGAAAAGGCAACTTAAGCAGATCTGTGTTATTGTTACCGCGAGCTATCAACACTTTGGCACCAGCTCAGGGTTTTGAAGTCAAAGCGGGGTCTCAGTCTATATGTTCCCAGGTAAACAATATAACTCTGTCCAGGCAACCAGGAAACCAACAAAATGAGGGGAAGCCCTTCATGTGGGAATAACAGGGGGTCAACGTGGCTCTTCAGTTTGGTGCTAAAGAGAATCAGCTCTGTATTTCATTTCAAATAAGGCCAGTAGGTCATTGATTGATACTGACAGATGGGGTAAAATGCAAAAACCCACGGTTGAGCGTTGCCCCGCTCAGCCAGCGGCACCGACTCAATGGCTTCCGGCCATTGGTGAACCCTATTGGTAATGTTCTCACTTTTCCTCAACCGCCCCCATCATCCGTTGTTCTCACAATGCCTGGAAGTAGCCTAGACCTACATCTCCCACTCTGTTTTCTTAATCCTTGTTTTCCTTTATGGTTTTTCCTTTTTTTTTTTTTGCTTTTTTGCTTGTTGAAACCACACAATTGATCCAACTTCCATCCAAACACATAAAAGCACAAGGACACCCATATGCACCTCAGATCCCATGAAAACATTGTACTTCCGACTGTTATTTTCAAAGGATTCGCATGCAAATACAAGTCATATTGGGCACAAAACATGTAATAAAATGATATGCTACTACTGTATATTTCATTAAATTTGGTTTAAAACATTATTCTTTTTTTTTTTTTTTTTTTTTTTTTTTTTTTTTTACATTCAGTTAGTAAGCCGTTTCTATTCGGCACATAACGTCGGTGAACCTAGACTTGACCATCATTTCACACCCTTGCCATATTGAAGCCTTTTGGTTGTTGATTAGCCTCACTGATAAGTGGTTTCCACAGCTTCTGCACAGATGTTTAGTTCAAATAGATTAAAATCTCTTCAAAATATTCATGTGGAAATGCTTAGTTTCACTTTTTTTTTTTTTTTTTTTTTTTCATATTGGTATTTTTTGGCAAAAATAAAATGGTACAAAACAAAAATCAAAATCAACCCTATCCAATATGCCATGTTTTAAACTAAAAAAATATTCTTGTGCGTTGAAATATGTCTTTAGTTTGCACTTATCAGACAAATGACATGAAATGGAGTTAACAGAGTTGTTTTTATGGTTCATTAAACCCATTTTTTGATTTGGGTGCAGTCCTGTCAGTGACAGGAAAGACTGGCTTTTCTTCATTAGTTAACTTCCCGCTAAGTTCATGCTGGAGCATAATTTCCCTCAATTTATCTGCAAGATTGCTTTCTTCCTCTTTCAAAGTCTCCTTCAGTGAAACACTTTGCTAAAAGGAAATGTTTTAGTTCCCAGTTAACCTTTTCTGTGCCTATACCGACTGGCCCGTGATTCACTGTGAAGCCACGTCCGTACGATGAGGTGACTTTCCACTTGTTTTTTTGCAACCTTTGTGCCCTGCACCCCCCTCTCAACACCACAGCCACTTCTGTTCCTCCTCCATTATCTCATGCTCGCTTTATTATTGACGGATGTCCTGCACCGGCAGTTTTCATCCATGTCTCTGAGCAGCTTCGCAGGATGTATTCATGTGTGTGTGTGTGTGTGTGTGTGTGTGTGTGTGTGTGTGTGTGTGTGGGTGTGTGTGTGTGTGGGTGGGCGTGTAGGGAAGTTCCTGCACATCTGTCGGCTGCATTTCTCTCACTCTGGGTGGGGTAAAGGTTGTTTTTCAGCACCAGGAGAAGGTGTCTCCCCATCTAGAAAGATCAGGTTTGTCTAGCTTCCTTCCTCTTGATCTTCATAACACGTCGCCTCTGCTCTGTGGCACCGGGCCAGAGGCTTCCGGGCGGTGCAGGGAGCACTTATTACCTCCGCAGCCGGGTCATGGGTACGCTCGGTTTATCTGAAGGGCATCGCCAACCTCACGAGCCATACAGGACTGTCTCAGAAAATTAGAATATTATGATAAAGTCCTTTATTTTCTGTAATGCAATTAAAAAAACAAACATGTCATACATTCTTGATTCATTACAAATCAACTGAAATATTGCAAGCCTTTTATTATTTTAATATTGCTGATTATGGTTTACAGGTTAAGAATAAGATTTTGAGATAGGATATTTGAGTTTTCTTAAGCTGTAAGCCATGATCAGCAATATTAAAATAATAAAAGGCTTGCAATATTTCAGTTGATTTGTAATGAATCCAGAATGTATGACATTTTTAGGGCCCGAGCACTGATAGTTCGAAGGCCCTATTGTATCTGTAGGAATTTTTCTTTCTTTTTCTTTCTTTCTTCTGACGAAAGGAGGGCCTTTTTGCCCCCCTAAACGTGGCCCAAAAAGTCACCAAATTTTGCATGCAAGCCAGGCCTGGCAAAAAATTTGATATTTAATGGTTTACATTAATGGGCGTGGCAAAATGGCTCAACAGCGCCCCCTAGAAAACTTTGTGCCTCAAGCCCCTCAATACGGCTTGACATACATGCACGGAAATCGGTACACGCCTGTATCATGGCACAACTTAAAGAAAAGTCTCTTGGCGTCATGTCGAGAAACCGAACAGGAAGTCGGCCATTTTGAATTAATCGTGTCATTTTGGCGAAATTTATGCCATTCCTTCGGCAGTTAATACAACCCGAACCGTAACGTGCCCCCAAGTGTGTTATATATCAAAATTTGCGTCTCTATCCTGCGACGATGTGCATTACTTTTCTCTTTCAAAAGCGTTACCGTGGCGACGCTAGATGCCAAAAATCGTGCCCACCCTTCATCTGATTGGTTCAGACAGAAAAAACGTTGTGCCTCAAGCCCCACAATATGGTTTGACGTACATGAACGAAAATCGGTACACACCTGTATCATGTCGCAACTTAAAGAAAAGTCTCTTGGCGCCATGGTCGAAACCAAACAGGAAGTCGGCCATTTTGAAAATTCTGAATTAATCTCGTAATTTTGGAGCAATTTATGCCATTCCTTCGGCCGTTAATACGGCCCGAACCGTAACGTGCACCCAGGTGTGTTATACATCAAAATGTGCGTCTCCATCCTGTGACTACGCGCATTACTTTTCTCTTTCAAAAGTTTTACCGTGGCGACGCTAGACACCAAAAAGCACGCCCCCCCCATCTGATTGGTCCATATTTGATAGTTCCCCAAAGGTCGCCAAATTTTGCATGCAAGCCAGGCCTGGCGATAAATTTGATATTTCATGGTTTGCATGAATGGGCGTGGCCTAACGGCTCAACAGCGCCCCCTAGAATACTTTTCTCTGCCATAACTTTTGAATGGTTTGACATAAAGACTCATGGGTGTTGTCATCGGACTCTGGATTGAGTCCTTGAGCTTCATTGGCCTGAATTAGTCCCGCCCCTTCTTCTGATTGGTTCTCCCTATTTTCTGTTGTAACTCTTGAATGGTTTGACATAGGAAGTCGTGGGTGATGTCATTTCTGATATGCTTATGGGGGACGGTGGGCATGAGTGCGAGGGCCCGTTCATCGCTGCTTGCAGCTTTAATTGTTTTTGTAATTGCATTACAGAAAATCACAATATTGTAATTTTCTGAGACAGTCCTGTACAGCTATGGTTTTCAAGCAGCATTCAAAAGCACATCATCATGTTTCTTTTATTCAGCCACAGCAGAAATGTGCAGTTTCAGACTTAATATGTGTCCATTCAACAGAACCGGTCAAATGAGCAAATTAACAGACAGATATGAGCACTATTATGGTGTTATAGGACACGAGGGGGGATTGTGCATCCAAACATATGTGTCTCCTGCATGAATGAAATACATAAATGGAATCTTCTTTAGGGTAGAGTTGTAGTTATGAGGGCACAGCTTGTTTATCCAGTAACAAGCTGGTGTTCCAGCTTCCTCTCAAGCAGCTTCCTCAGTCCTGGAGAGGGCTGGCGGGGTCAGCGAGCGTTGGTGGGGGGGGGGGTTCTCCGGCCTTACCCTGGACACGTACCGCATCTCCCCCAGGGTCCAGGTATGTATTTTCTCAACAACACTCTACGCTTTCCTGCCATTACTTCTCACAGAGCCATGGGGGTTTAGAAAAACTAATAGTCCACTAAAAATACTTAGAGCCTGGAGCCTAGGCCACGGCTTTTTCCTGCGCCGCTTCCACTGTACGCGTGGGCCATTGAGGAAAGAGGAAACAAGTGGCCCTGGTTGTAAGGGAGTTTCCTGTGAGACGTTATAAAGCGCTCCCCAACGCCAGCCCCACACTCACACTGTTGCTCTGAGTCGGCAGAGACCGTCAGCGAGCTCCCGCTCCTCGTCTTTGACTCATATCTCCACACCAAGACAAGGGTTTGACGGCCGTGCGGTGCACGTTAGTTCTCGTCCCTGCTGGTCGGGGTGAGTCCCCAGTATTTTTACTTATTTTTACTTTATTATTTATGTATGTGATTCTGATTTATTTTAGCACTATTAATATGGGAATTACAGTACAGGTTTATTTTTGTTTCATTTTTGCATGCATGTAAGATAAAATTGATTTTTTTTCCCTTCCATACAGGTACGAGTAGGGAGCTGGTCTCACCTAACAGATGTGTCTGGCACACTCCAGTATATTTATTCTGTCAGAAACACACAGGTAAGGCAGTATGAAACTATATTCACACTAATGTTCATAAGTCTTTATCCAAATAACCAGGGCTGGGGATCGATTCAAATGTCAAGAATCAATTCGATTCCGATTCTTAAGATTCAGAATCGATTATCACACTTTGATTCGATCCAATTCGATTCGATCCGATATTGATTTGGGTTACTGTTAATAAAACTGTTTTTTAAGCTGTTGCATGAATTATATGACTGTAGTTCTGCAACATGTTAATACTAGTATTATATTGAGATTCAACAGCAGTTATTGGCAGCTAATGATGCTGTAAGGACCAATCAGCTCCCAGAATGCTGATAGAACTGCTTTCAGAAACATCGTGGGTCAGAATTACCAAACAGATCCAGGGAGGAAACAGAAACGATGAAATCGGTTTTATTCTTTCCCCATTTATGAGAATTTGGTTTTTAACATTTATGCAAATGTAACCCCAAGACAGTATATAAAGCAAAGAAATATAGACAATTTATGCAATTATAACTGAAAACTTTAATGTTTTCATACCTTTAAACATATTTAAAAGCAAAAAAATGGCACCAGTTATTCTCGTGTCCAACAATATATTCCTTTTTTGGGCATAAACAAAAAAGTACCAAAAGTTGTAATGTAATGATGAAAAAAAAACTTTTTTTTTTTTTTTAATCGATCTTTAGACATATGAATCGATTTTTAGGAATTAATATGAGATTCGATTTAGAATTGGGAAATCGATTTTTTCAACACAGGCCTACAAATAACGTTTTTTATGAATTTTTCCACAGATCCAAGTGAGCCTCATGGAAGTGTTGGAAGGATACAGAGGGCAGCCGATGAGGGCTGAGGGTTTTGTGAAGGAGTTTACACGCCACTCTAATGATGTGCTGCTGAACCTGAACGAGCTGCGGCACCGAAGCATCCTCACCGACACCATCCTGGTGGTGGGAAACGTGCACATGCGTGCACACTGTGCTGTGCTGGTTGCATGCAGGTCAGTGCTCAGGTCCAGACATTACTTACCAACAGAGGTGGGTAGAGGAGCCAAAGATTGTACTCTAGTAAAAGTACTGTTACTTCAGAATAATATGACTCAAGTAGAAGTAAAAAGTAGTCATCCAAATAATTACTTGAGTAAAAGTAAAAAAGTACTTGGTGAAAAAACTACTCAAGTACTGAGTAACTGTTGAGTAACGTCTGATTTATTGTTTTTAACACAACCATTCAAACAGACAAAAGTACAAAATAATCATCTTCAGGCAAATTAAATCAATAAAAAAATAAAATTAATTAAAATTAATAAAAAAAATAAAAAATAGCTTAAATTAAAATAATCTTAAAGTAAATTCAAGTACTTTAATAAATAATAAAATAAATAAAATAATACGATAATCACAAGTAGCACAAAATTTCCAGCCTTTGTACTTTTCTTTTTTAACCAGAACTAGAACAAACATGAACTCATAGAAACTCTGTGTGTGTTTGAGTCTGTGTAAATGTGACAAAACATGCAAAAACTAACGTTTTTCCCAAAGAATCACCCAGCGATGTCATGAGATTGATGCATATGCAGAGAAAAGGGATATAACAAAAAAATTACAGCTCAACGTAGCCTAATGTAGCGGAGTAAGAGGAACAGTTTCTTCTTCACAAATCTACTCAAGTAAAAGTAAAAAGTATAGTGATTCAAAACTACTCCTAAAAGTACAACATTTCCCAAAACTTACTCAAGTAAATGTAACGGAGTAAATGTAACTCATTACTACCCACCTCTGCTTACCAAGATTCATCTCCACTATGTCAGTTAGAAATGTGCATAGATGCACTCATGAATGATCTTTCTTACCATTTTATTTCTGTTTTCCTCTCTACCTGCAGTGGATTCTTCTACACTCTGTACTCCCGCCGGGTGTTGCATCAGGGGCGGGGCGGCAGCGAGGAGCAGCCCATAACTGTGTCTCTCCCAAACACCTTGGATCCCTCGTGTGTGTCCCTGCTGCTGGAGTTCATGTACACGTCCCGCCTCCCTCTGACTCAGAGCATGGTGTCCGGAGTCCTGGCTGTCGCTGCCTACCTGCAGATGGACCACGTGGCTGATACCTGCAGGGATTTCATGCAGCTGCACTGGTGAGGTGCCTGTTCTAGACAGTAGATTATTATTATGATGTAGGAGACGGTTGTGCAAAGAACAAGAAAAAAACCTCATATACAGGACTGGTCCAGAAAATTAGAATATTGTGTTAAAGTCCTGTATTTTCTCTAAAGCAAACATGTCATACATTCTGGATTCATTACAAATCGACTGAAATATTGCAAGCCTTTTATTATTTTAATATTGTTGATCATGGCTTACAGCTTAAGAAAACTAAAATATCCTATCTCAACAAATTAGAATATTCTGGGAATCTTAATCTTAAACTGTAAGCCATAATCAGCAATATTAAAATAATAAAAGGCTTGCAATATTTCAGTTGATTTGTAATGAATCCAGAATGTAGGACATTTTTGTTTTTTGAATTGCATTACAGAAAATAAAGAACTTTATCACAATATTCTAATTTTCTGAGACAGTCCTGTAAATACATTTGAACTCAACCCTGAATCATATCTTAAACTGGCCATTTTCCTGGTTTGAAAGTGTGAATGTTTTGATCGTGAAAACCTTTTCATCATCATGCTTAAATAAATAAATTAATTAAACTAAATTAATTTAGTGATTCTTTACTTAGAGTGCAGTAGAGTATCAAATATATGCTGGAAAACACGAGTGAAAAGATTAAAGAGGAAAAATTAGAAGATGGATTTCCTCTTTGGAGGGCAAAACATTAAACAATGTATAGATAGAGCATTATTAATAAATAAAATATTCTAATTTTCTGAGACAGTCCTGTGTATATATATAAATATTTTTTTTTTTTCCTTTCAGCACAGATAATATAAATACTGGATACCCCCAGTTGGAGCTGGACTCCAGGGTATCTGTGGCCTCTGTTGCCCTCAAAGAAGGGGAACTGCCACATCTAGGCATCCAGCGATCACTCCCAGGACAAACAAGGTACTTAAACTAGCCACTAACTAAATATGGAGATTTTCATTCTGTCTGTGTGATTTTCTTGTCTTCTCACTTTGAGGATTTGTTCGTATATTACCAGAAGTGAAGCTTGTGTAGTTTGCATGCCTTTGTCTTTTGACAGATTTAGTTCATTACACCACTTCCTTTGTTTTCCCCGCAGGTTCCCTGTTGTTGTGCAGGGTTCTCTCAAGCCGGGGCCTTTCCTGCCCTGCCAGCCCGGGTCAGGCGAGGTGAAGGAAGATCCAGAGTCACCGCTCCTGGGCAGCCCCACTCCGTCTCCAAACAGCCCCACCCGCTCCAGCTGCCAGCCCAACTCTCCCGCCGAGTCCAACACCTGCATCAAAAACCTCCAGGTATGACACAGTCCTGTGAATTAATCCTTCATTTTTACTTACCACTCTCAATGTTGGAAAACTACAGAATTTGTAGAATTTGTAGAATGTATTATAGGATAGCCCCTTGAGATGTAACATCTCATTTTCAAGGGGGTCCCATAAAACATACAACATTACAATATATCACATTACAGTACAGACATACATGGCATAAAACAAACCCCCTCCCACACACACAACCCCTACACACATAAGTCTAGTTACAAAGTAGGCTGATTAAATAACCGAAACAATGAGATAAATATAACATAACAGAGAGAAAAGAAAAAATAAATAAATTAAATAAATAAAAATAAATAAATAGAAAAAAGGACTGAAGGAAGATTTTTCTTTTCATTATGCACTTGGAGAAAAAAGTCGAAATGTCGAGAAAAAAGTCGAAATATCGAGAAAAAAGTCAAAATTTCGAGAAAAAAGTCGAAGTGTCACGATTAATGTTGAAGTACAATCTTGAGAAAAAAGTCGAAATGTCAAGAAAAAAGTCGAAATGTTGAGAAAAAAGTCGAACTGTCAAGAAAAAAGTCAAAATTTACAGAAAAAAGTCGAAATGTCAAGAAAAAAGTCGAAATGTCGAGAAAAAAGTCAAAATTTAGAGAAAAAAGTCGAAATGTCAACAAAAAAGTCGAAATGTCGAGAAAAAAGTCAAAATTTAGAGAAAAAAGTCGAAATGTCGAGATTAAAAAGGAAAGGAAAAAGGAAGAAAAAAAGAGAAAAAAAGGAAAAAAGAAGAAAAAAGAAGAAAAAAAAGAAGAAAAAAAGGAAAATAAAGGTCAAACATTTCTGAAAAAGCTCCAGGGAGCCACTAGGGCTGCAACATAACAGAGAGAAAAGAAAAAATAAATAAATAAAAATCAATAAATAGAAAAAAGGACACAAAAAATACATTAATAAATTAAAAACATAGGCAATTTGTTTTAAGATGAGAGTATTACGACAACTTAAAACAATGAAAAAAGGTAATAGAACGCAAAAAGAGGGGAAGATTATTCCAATCTGATGGAGCTTTAAAATAAAATGATCTTTTCCCAACCTCTTTTAAAATTCTAGGAACAAAGAAAAAAGGAAAATTCCTATGTCTGAGTGAGTATGGAGAGTTATATAGAATCATGAGTTCTTTTAAATATGGAGGACAGTGAAAATAAACCCATTTAAAAAGGAACTGAAGCCAGTGAAACTGCCGTCTAGATTAGGCATTACAGGAAGCAGTGCTGAAATACACACTTATTAAGAAAAACGTTGAGCAGTTTCAATAAAACTGAAAGTAAACAGATGGATTTTGTTCATTTGGTTAATTTTTTTTTCAGAGTGACACCAAAACCACACCGGACCCAAAGGCCTGCAACTGGAAGAAATACAAGTATATTGTCCTGAACCCTCTCTGCACCGCTGCGATGGTGAAAGTAGAGGAGACCGAGGAGCTTCAGTGTCAAGCCCCATCCTCTGCTAACAGGATGGGCTCGACACCTACAGCGCCAACAGAGGCGTGGTCTGGAGAAGTGCCTGGTCAGATTGATAGGTACACCCACAAAACAATCATTACACGACAAAAAACAGAAAAAAAAGTGTTTTTTTTTGTGATATTGAACCCCCCTCTCACCAGACAGGGGCAGGCCTCCTGCTACGAGGGTTCTGGCCGAGCCCCTCCCCTCGGACCACCTCCCTCTGTGGACACTCTTCCTGACAAGGACGGACCAGGTAGATATACACATACAAACACATTCTTACATTACATTCTCCAATAGACTTACTAGACCAGGGGTCGGCAACCCAAAATGTTGAAAGAGCCGTATTGGACCAAAAACACAAAAAACGAATATGTCTGGAGCCGCAAAAAATGAAAAGTCTTGTATAAGCCTTAGAATGAAGGAACACATGCTGCATGAATCTATATTAGTTAAAACTGGGGAAAGATTTTTTTTTTTCATAATGCACTTCGAGAAAAAAGTCGAAATGTCAAGAAAAAAGTCGAAATGTCAAGATTAATGTTGAAGTACAATCTTGAGAAAAAAGTCGAGAAAAAAGTCGAAATGTCGAGAAAAAAGTCAAAATTTTGAGAAAAAAGTTGAAATGTCGAGATTAAAAAGGAAAGGAAAAAGGAAGAAAAAAAGATTTAAAAAAAGGAAAAAAGAAGAGTAAAAAAGAAAAAAGAAGGAAAAAAAGGAAAAAAGAAGAAAAAAAGGAAAAAAAAGGTCACACATTTTTGAAAAAGCTCCAGGAGCCACTAGGGCGGCGCTAAAGAGCCGCATGCGGCTCTAGAGCCGCGGGTTGCCGACCCCTGCACTAGATCCACCCCATTGTTCCAATCCCTTAGTATTCTCCCTATTTCTGTTTTTCAGATTTGTCTTTTTGTCTATCAATCCATCCACAAGCTACTTCCAACCTGTTTTCATTCTTTATTTCAATTCAATTCCAAAATTCATCACTTTAATACTAGGTCTGCAAACAATCTCCATCCCACCTTTTTCAGGACTACTTTTTCCCAATTTTCAGTTACTGTAGGTTCAGAGGTTCCTCTTTATTGGAACACCTTACCACTCAATATTAGAGAACGCTCGAGCACAAATCATTTCAAAAAACAAATCACAACTTTTTTGCTAACCCTGCTTAGCAAAGCTTAACCACTAATTTCCAGAACTTCTCTGCACATCCTCATCAAATTGTTTTTCTATTAATTTAGCTTATTCTCCTTAGTTGCCCTATGTTTTACATATCTACCTTATAGGAGGACCACTCGACAAGCCCTTATGGGTTTTTTTGGTTCCTCCTGCACATTTTTTTCTGTTACATTGTATTTCTTTTTTTTGTTGTTGTTTCCTTTTTTTCAACATACTGTTTGTCTGAATTTTTGGAGGTTGTATACTTTTTTATGTGCAAATAAACTAAACTAAACTAAAATTCTTCCTTATAAGATCATAAGCAATGCAGCAGTCTCTTAAATACATTTCCCCCTTGCTCTTTATGCGTCTAGTTTCCCCTGGCACCATTTTCCCCCAACTGCATCCTTCTGGCCCCGAATCCGCCCACACCAACCAGCTGTCAGTCAAACGTGAGAACAGCTACGTGCCCTTTTGCTACTCTGGCAACCTGCAAGGAGCCAAGTCCATCTGCTCAGGTAAGGCAACCACAAAAATCATCTCTTATGAGTCTCCTGTTTCAGAATTTGAAATGAAACTCTTAACATGAGTGGATTTTGTTGTGACAGGAGACAAGCCGTACCGCTGCAACGTGTGTGGAGCTCAGTTCAACCGGCCAGCCAACCTGAAAACTCACTCCCGCATTCATTCTGGGGAGAAACCTTATCGCTGTGACACCTGTGGTGCACGCTTTGTTCAGGTGAGCGCCACACGACTGAAGTTAGTCTTCGCTTTGTCCCAGAGCACACTCTTTTCGTTTCTTTTCTTCAGTTATAGGGGATTTTTAACTCATATAAATGTTACAAGAGCCCAGAAATAGTCCTGAACTAGCAGAAAGGCCTTGATTGTAGTTCACACATGTCCACTCTTGCTTGGCTTCTTTTAAGCCTTAGAATAATACCTGCCTGGTGGCGAGTTCAGCACACGTCAAACAAGGAATAAAGTGCAGGGGTCGGCAACCCGCGGCTCTAGAGCCGCCTTAGTGGCTCCGGGAGCTTTTTCAAAAATGTTTGACCTTTTTTTTCCTTTCTTTCTTCTTTTTTCCTTTTTTTCTTGTTTTTTTTACTTTTTTTCTCTTTTTTTCTTTTTTTCTCTTTTTTACTTTTTTCTTTTTTTTCTTCTTTTTTTCCTTTTTCTCTTTTTTCTTCTTTTTTACTTTTTTCCTCTTTTTTCTTCCTTTTTCCTTTCCTTTTTAATCTTGACATTTCGAGTTTTTTCTCAACATTTCAATGTTTTTCTCAACATTTAGACTTTTTTGTCAAAATTTTGACTTTTTTCTCTAAATTTTGACTTTTTTCTCAACATTTCGACTTTTTCTTCACATTTCGAATTTTTCATGAAATTTTGACTATTTCCTCGACATTTCGACTTTTTTCTCAACCTTTCGACTTTTTCCTCAAAATTTTGACTTTTTTCTCGACATTTCGATTGTACTTCAACATTAATCTTGACATTTCTACTTTTTTCTCAACATTTCGACCTTTTCTTTACATTTAGAATTTTTCATGAAATTCTGACTATTTCCTCGACATTTCGACTTTTTTCTCAACATTTCGACTTTTTTCTTGAAGTGCATAATAAAAAAAAAAATCTTCCACCAGTTATAACTAATATAGAAAAATGTAGCATGTGTTGCCTTCATTCTAAGGCTTATACAAGACTTTTCATTTTTTGCGGCTCCAGACATATTTGTTTTTTGTGTCTTTGGTCCAATATGGCTCTTTCAACATTTTGGGTTGCCGACCCCGGCCTTAGAATAATACCTGCCTGGTGGCGAGTTCAGCACATGTCAAACAAGGAATAAAGTACTGCCCTGTACCAAACCGTCTTGAGAAAATCAGTTGACCAATCAGAGCTGAACTGACATTTTGAGAGTGACACATTAAAGTCAAAGTAAATTACAGAAAACATCCTCCGTCAAAACATAAATGATTAAAAACAATAGGTATATGCTGGGTAAGAAGGCTAGGTATCTGAAATTAGACCTCCAGGTTGAATTAACCCCAGTTCATTGTGTTTTAATCAAGTCAAACTCATGCATTGCAAAATAACAGAAGCATACTATAAATATAAAATGGTTGCCTTCCAGTTGTGCAATAAGTTAACAGCAACGTTAAAATTTGCAGTCTTATACGTTCATATCCTAAGATGTCCGCACAGTGAGTGTGCCAGTAGGACAGGAACCAAATTGCTGCAGTTAAACTCTGAAAGTGATGCACTTATAACATTTCAGCTGTATTTATTGAGAGATTATAAAACCAGCAGCAGATTATAAAACCACATATGATGAATCAAGGCACAGAGCATCCACTTACTATAGTAGCTTAGGTTTTCTCAGTAGCCGGCCCCATCTGGCGTGTGGTGTGGCTGCATGCAGTTAATCCACATTGCATTACTTATGCATAGTGTATAATAGTCCGGTGAATAAGTGTAGTCCCTCAAAAAATGTGCAAAGAAATATACTAAGTACACATTTGACTCACTGAGCTGATGTGTAGCCCTCCAACATTTGAGGTGCTTCATCTTAACTGCTCTCTACAAATATTTAAACAATGTCTTATTATTATTGTTAATACTCCTCTGCAATATGAGTCAGCTTCCCAGGTCCTATAAATTATGGCATTCAGGGAAAATCCATGTCTGTGATGAAATCAGAGCAGCTGTTAATAAGATTCCCGACTCGTTCAAGGTTAAAAGCAGTAGGATTATCTAGTGCAGGGGTCGGCAACCCAAAATGTTTTAGAGCCATATTGGACCAAAAACACAAAAAACAAATATGTCTGGAGCGACAAAAAATGAAAAGTCTTGTATCAGCCTTAGAATGAAGGTAAACACATGCTGCATGTAGCTATATTAGTTATAACTGGGGGAAGATTTTTCTTTTCATTATGCACTTTGAGAAAAAAGTCGAAATGTTGAGAAAAAAGTTGAAATTTCGAGAAAAAAGTCGAAATGTCAAGATTAATGTTGAAGTACAATGTCGAGAAAAAAGTCGAAATGTTGAGAAAAAAGTCGAAATATCGAGAAAAAAGTCGAAATGTTGAGAAAAAAGTCGAAATGACGAGAAAAAAGTCGAAATGTCGAGAAAAAAGTCAAAATTTCGAGAAAAAAGTCGAAATGTCGAGATTAAAAAGGAAAGGAAAAAGGAAGAAAAAAAGAGAAAAAAAGTAAAAAAGAAGAAAAAAAAAGAAAAAAGAAAAAAAAGAGAAAAAAAAAATTTTTAAAAGAGAAAAAAAGAAGAAAAAAAGGAAAATAAGAAAGAAAAAAAGAAGAAAAAAAGGACAAAAAAGGTCAAACATTTTTGAAAAAGCTCCAGGAGCCACTAGGGCGGCGCTAAAGAGCCCCATGCGGCTCTAGAGCCGCGGGTTGCCGACCCCTGATCTAGTGCTACAATGTTGTTTACTTCTACATCTTTTGAACCTGTGTTTTTGTCCTCTGTCAGGTTGCCCACCTCAGGGCCCACGTCCTGATCCACACCGGGGAGAAGCCCTATCCCTGCCACACCTGCGGGACCCGCTTCCGCCACCTGCAGACCCTGAAGAGCCACCTGCGCATCCACACCGGAGAGAAACCTTACTCAGTAAGTCCGAGCGAGGGGGCCGTCTCTCTTTGACGTGCAGGGGTTTTTATCAGACAACAAAAACCGCGGGAAGCGTCACAGAGAAAATCCCACAGTGCACTTTTCATTGTCCTGTCACGTCCCTGATGTCTAATCTGCGGGGTGCTTGTTTTTCAGTGTGAGAAATGTGACCTCCATTTCCGACACAAGAGCCAGCTGCGTCTGCACCTGCGGCAGAAACACGGAGCCGTCACCAACACCAAGATCCGCTACAAAGTGCTAACAGAGCCCTACCAGCCCCTCCTGCAGGCCTGCTGAAGAGGACATGAATCCAAACAAGCTCTCAAATAAGCAGCACTGAAATATGTCAAATGAGCAAACATTCTCTTTTGGACAGTTATTAAACTCGGAGAGGGAGAACACATTTTCAAGTAACTTTTAGTAAACTGTTGGCGTAGAAAAGGAGCTTTGAAACAAATGCATTAGAGGTTAAGAGGGATGTTAGAAGAGGTTTTAAGCAAGTATTTCTGAAGGTTTGTGCAGAGATTCAGAGAAGGGAGCAGCGCTCGGGACAACTTATGTAAAGTAAATTATTGAAACGAGAGGATGTGAACAGTTGGAAAGAAGGACAAAGGAAGTTTGATGACGAGGTGGTGTGTTTAGAGATGTAAGGAGTGAACATGGATGTAAAGTCAGACGAGGCACTTGATCATTTTTTTCTATTAAATGTTTATTTAACTCAGATTTATCTTATCCTTATGGCCTGGGGCCTGCGTGTTATTAAAAAGAAACATTTATATGTGTGCAGTAAAATCTGCTGTTGCAGTAAAAGCAGCCAAAGGACCGGTTCTCTTGTACTGAATAAAAAGTGTAGAAATCAAGATGTTGTTTATGACAAAGGCATTTAAATACAGTACAGCGAAACAAAGGAAATCAATTGAATTGTTGATAGTAATGTTGAATTTGTATTTGTATGAATTCATTTGCAGGACAAATATAAATTAAATGTTTTTTTGGATCATATGGACATTTAGTGTTTGAGTCTCTGACAGAATTCCAGCTTTCAACTTGCAACACGCTGTCTTTCTGGCACACTTCTCTCCTTCAGCCTTTCTCCTCCCTGCACTTCCTTCCTGCCATTAGCCAACTCTTTTCTGCCCCTGAATTACACCGTCTCGTTGGTCGAATCCATCCCGCCATTTTTGTATGTTGTTATTTTGTATTTTGTAATTTCGAGAAAAAAGTCGAAATGTCACGATTAATGTTGAAGTACAATCTTGAGAAAAAAGTCGAAATGTTGAGAAAAAAGTCAAAATTGTATCAGCCTTAGAATGAAGGCAAACACAAGCTGCATGTATCTATATTAGTTATAACTGGGGGAAGATTTTTCTTTTCATCATGCACTTCGAGAAAAAAGTCGAAATGTCGAGAAAAAAGTCAAAATTTCGAGAAAAAAGTCAAAATGTCACGATTAATGTTGAAGGAATGTCACCATGTGAATCTTGAGAAAAAAGTCGAAATGTCGAGAAAAAAGTCGAAATGTCGAGAAAAAAGTTGAAATGTCACGATTAATGTTGAAGTACAATCTTGAGAAAAAAGTCGAAATGTCGAGAAAAAAGTCGAAATGATGAGAAAACAGTCGAAATGTCGAGAAAAAAGTCAAAATTTAGAGAAAAAAATCGAAATGTCGAGGAAATAGTCAGTTTCATGAAAAAAGTCGAAATGTCGAGAAAAAAGTCGAAATCTCGAGAAAAAAGTCGAAATGTTGAGATTAAAAAGGACATGGACATTAAGTGTTTGAGTCTCTGACAGAATTCCAGCTTTCAACTTGAAACACGCTGTCTTTCTGGCACACTTCTCTCCTTCAGCCTTTCTCCTCCCTGCACTTCCTTCCTGCCATTAGCCAACTCTTTTCTGCCCCTGAATCACACCGTCTCGTTGGTCGAATCCATCCCGCCATTTTTGTAGGTCGTGTGTGGTGTTTTTCTTGGAGGGGAACAATGAAGCCGAGGGCACCTGCTTCCTCCAGGGTCCTCACACCCCACAGTCGCTCTACCAGCCGATCACACATGTGTGAGCTCACAGGGGCTTCCTGAAGGTGAGGGTTGTCAGTGTTGGGGCTGCCAGACTCCAGCTGAACTCTCTCACCCTCTGTCATCTCCGTTTCCCGGCCCCTGATGAGTTGTGGTTCACCGGGCTTATTGTCTGCGCTGGATGGACAAACACTGGAAGTTTGAAGGGACTTTCCAAGCTTCAGTGCCGCTCCTCCGCTTACAAAAACACCAGCTTTTTAGCCGGTCCGGCCTCATCAGGGGTGTCCCCTCTTTTACAAAAGTCATGCATTCTGAGTGGAGGTACTATTGGAAAAAGAGGAGAATAGGAAATGCATGTTTAAGTATCCTGTAAATATTTAATATGAGTGTACATAGACATCTAATTTTGAATGTTGTGTAAACCTTCGACATGTGGGAACCCAAAACCAAAACCGTGATAATGCTGACATTGAGTTTCATCTCCAACTGCGTTTTTGTCAAAAATAAAGGGGGTATTTTTGTGCACGGAAACAAATATTACTAGTGTCAGTGGTTGACATTTCCCCCAGTTTGTGTTTCTGTTCTGCCCCGCCTGTCTTCCATCTGCCCTGATTGTTCACACCTGTGTCTCGTTAACCCCTTGTGTATATCTGGTCTTGTCTTTCCCTTGCTCCTTGTGGTTCTGTCCTGTTTCTTTCCTCCATGTGTCCTGCCAAGTTTTTGCTCTAGTTTTTTGATCCCTGTTTCTGTGTCACTTTTTGATCCTGCCAAGCAGCGCTTTTGGTTTTTGGTTCTCGCCTTTTTGTAAAATAAACCCTTTTTTGTTGAACTCCTGCCTCTCGCTCTCCTGCATCTGGGTCCTCACCACACCAGCCCTGACAACTAGTAATAAACAATAAAGACTAGTCAAGTGAGGAAGTCCATGTCATTTCCAGAGATCTCCGTTAAGGGAAATTCAAAGATATTTATTTACTCGGAATATGAGCTCCTGCCCTCTGGGAGACGATACAGGGTATATGTGCAAATTGAATCGCTTTGGGAACTCATTTGTGCCAACCTCCATCAAACTCCTGAACAAAAGACGTGTCATAATTTTATTCATTTATTTATTTCTTATATTGTGTTTTATTATGTTAATTTATTGCATGTTTCAATTAGTGAATGTGTGTGTTTTAATTGTTGCTGAAATGGTGTTTCCAGTGATGTATTGTTGTGCCACTTTAGCTGTCAAGTGGCTCACTTGTCGAGTCCAAGACAAACTTCCCCAAGTGGGACAATAAAGTATATTGAATTGAATTGAATTGAAGATAGGTACGAGGGGGTTTATCTTCTTTTGAGAGTTGGGTCCATATTGACATGATAGCATCACACAGTTGCTGCAGATTTGTCGGCTGCACATCCATGAGGTGAATCTCCTGTCCAACACATCCCAAAAGTGCTTTATTGGATTGAGATCTGGTGACTGTGGAGGTTATTTGACCACAGTGAACTCATTGTCATGTTCAAGAAACCAGTCTGAGACGATTCTCGCTTTATGACATGGAGCATTATCCTGCTGGTATCCATCAGAAGATGGTACACTGTGGTCATAAAGGGATGGACATGGTCACCAACAATACTCAGGTAGGCTGTGGCATTGGCACCATACCATTACACCACAATCACCAGCCTGAGCCGTTGATACAATGCTGGATGGATCCATGCTTTCATGTTGTTGACGCCAAATTCTGACCCTACCGTCTGAATGTCGCAGCAGAAATCGAGACTCATCAGACCAGTTTCCTGTTCTCAGCTGACAGGAGTGGCACCCAGTGTGGTGTTCTGCTGCTGTAGCCCATCAGCCTCAAGGTTCGACAGGTTGTGTGTTCAGAAAATGCTCTTCTGCATACCTTGGTGGTAACGAGTGATTATTTGAGTTACTGCTTCTCTATCAGTTCAAACCAGTCTGGCTATTCTCCTCTGACCTCTGGCATCAAGACATTAGTGCCCGCAGAACTGCTGCTCACTGGATATTTTCTCTTTTTCGGACCTCTTCTCTATAAACCCTAGAGATGGTTCTGGGTGAAAATCTCAGTATATCAGCAGTTTCTGAAATACTCAGACCAGCCCGTCTGGCACCAACAACCATGCCACGTTCAAAGTCACTTAAATCACCTTTCTTTCCCATTTTTAGGCTCGGTTTTAACTGCAGCAGATCGTCTTGACCATGTCTACATGCCTAAATGCATTGAGTTGGTGCCATGTGATTGAGAAATTTGGACGGGTTTATCTAATAAAGTGCATATATATATATATATATATATATATATATATATATATATATATATATATATATATATATATATATATATATATATATATATATATTATATATATTCTAACTTTAATCTCATAAGTCTAAACTCAAATGAACGTAATGCTTGATTTATTACATACACCAATTCTGAGACCTCTGCACCACCCACAGAAGTAGTTTTATACAATGCCAATAATAAATGAAATCAATAAAAGATGCCAAAGATGACACAATGTATTTGTAGATATACAAAAACATATAATTTAGAAAAATTGGGAGAATTTTCTTTGTTTTATTTCATATATCATTGATCAAAGTCTTTAATGAGTAATTCAAGTAAAATCAAACAACAACATAAAAACAATCACTAACAGACTGTGAAAATAGATACCTAACGAGGTTGGGCAGAAGGAAACCATTTCCAGGCATTTCTGATTTGAAGACCTTGTAGTTTCCTCCCTCTAGTGTTTGTCTGCTGAACATGCAAGACAACATCTGTTTCATCTCATAACCTATTCAGTTTCAGGATTATTGTTTTATTGCATCAAACACTGAACTGGGGATCCTTTCTTCTCTTGATCTCCCAAAATCAGGGCCAAATAATAATAATAATAATAATAATAATAATAATAATAATAATAATAATAATAATAATAATAATAATAATAAATAATAATAATAAACTATACATAATAAAATAATAATAATAATAATAATAATAATAATAATAATAATAATAATAATTATTATTATTATTATTATTGTTATTATATTTTATTATTTATATATATATAATAATAACTAAAATAATAATAATGATGAGTATACTAATAACGATAATAATAACCATAATAATGATAATTTGGATATATTATATATATATAATAATAACAATAATTATGGTGATACTAATAACAATAATAATAACAATAACAACGATGATAATAATAATAATAATAATAATAACCATATTAATTTTTATATATTATATATACAGTATATATATATATATATATATATATATATATATATATATATATATATATATATATATATATATATATAATAACAATAATTATGATGATACTAATAACAATAATAATAACAATAACAACGATAATAATAATAATAATAGTAATAGTAATAATAATAATAATAATAATAATAATAATAATAATAATAATAATAATAATAATAATTTTAATGTAATAATAATTATTATTATTAGCCTCAAGAAATAATAACCTGAGCCTCGGCCTCACAGTTATTTTTTTCCAAATGAAAGAAGAAAAAGACAGCAGGCGTGTTATAATTTAAGATAACATAACGGGATGAGGCTGATAAGGCCGATGGTTAGTTTTCTAAGACATTAAACGTCTGTAATCTATATTGGTACCTGGGTTTATGTTTATGGTAATATAATTTATGACACTTTCCCGGAGTGGCGACTGCGCACGCTCAGCTGGCTCAAGTTTGCTCCTTTGCTCGGTCCCTCCGGTCCGCTGGAGAGGTGTGTTTTTCTCCTGTCACAGAAACCCTGGAGACCGTGCACCATGTTTGTGCTTCCTGACAGCTGACAGCCCCAGGTGAGTAGCCCACTGGTGCCCGGTCCAGCAGCTCCGACCGCGGGGTTATGTCCCGGTGGACCGGCTGGTAAAGCCGGCTTCTTCCCGCAGGCAACGACACGGTCACGAGTTAAGGCTGATTTATGGTCCCGCGTTACACCAACGCAGAGCGCTGCGCGTAACCTACGCCGTACCCTTCGCCGTAGGCTCTGCGTCTATTTAACGCGGAACCATAATTCAGGCTATTATGAGAGTACAGTATGATTTATTTTTTCACAGGAACAGGTCTTTAATCTCACTGTACAAACCTGGTTTGCAACAGGTGAAAGACCGGTTTGAAAGCCTTCCCTTAAATGAAGTGGGACAAATGCGAAATAATATACCGGTACTGTATATAGCCTATATATATATATCTGGCTGTTTTGAATTGAGTACGTAAAGAGCACTAGTACTGCGCAAGCGCAGTACGTTTTCGTTTCATATATGTGTATATTAGAGATAATAACTCAAAGTAAAAAAAATATTTCCAGCCGTGTCAACTTTTCTTGTCAAAAGTGCTATATTTGATATTTATTACTTAAAAAAACATGACCAATGCTATTGAATGTGGCAAGAAAACCATCTCAAATGTTGATGCTGACAGCAGCTCCCTCATCTATCTATCTATCTTAAAGAGATAGAAATGTCAATTTTATTTATTTATTTAGTCCGTTTTTGCTCTTCTTCACATTGTTTATGCCGCCAAGTCTAATTAAATGCAAACAGGTGCATAAAAAGCTAAACATAGACTTATATCTTCATTCCCAGCAGTGTTTTTTGTGAATTTGTTCAATAGTAGGTTTTTTTTGGCTTATTTGTGTCTGATTGTTTATTCTTAGATAGCACATAAGTTAAAGAATATGTTGCTTGCACTTCCCCATTATTTGTTTTTTGCAACATGGGCTGAGCCACACTGGTGGTCATGGCACCGGCTCCTTTTTAAAACTAACCACAGTGTACACACAACACGAGCAAATACTTTTGACCGGTCAGAATGACCTATTTCACAGTCGTGTGTGTAAGAATGCCAAGGCAAATACCATTTTCAGCCTAAATGCAGTAACCATTATTCCTTTTTTATATATATATATATATATATATATATATATATATATATATATATATATATATATATATATAAATATACATACATACAAAAAGTTAGGTCGTCTTATAGCCGTTTAGGCTTTTAAACACCAAGACCGTCACGGTTTTGGTTTCAGTTCCTGTTTTATTTTGAAACCCGTGTCTGTGTTTCAGTTCTGTCTTGACTTCTGTCTTGACTTCCCTGGTTCTGTACTGTTACCTCCCTTGATGTTTCCTGTCATACTTGCTCTCGTGTTTTTTTTTTTTTTTTTGTCCACCCTGCTCTGCAGCGCTTTTGGTTTGGTTTTGACTTAATAAATCACCTTTTTTGGAACTCCGGGTCTCCTGCATTTGGGTCCTAATCAACCACCACGGGTCAAAGACTGTGACATCCACAGAAGCTGGTGGTGCACAGCCATGGAACCTGAGTGTGTCCATTAGAAATGGAGGTTTAAACAAAACATCTTAACAGTGGCAGGGGGTTTGAGAAGTGCAGAAAAATGGCGAGGTCACAATCATCACTGTCATAAACTATGTCTTAAAAAAAGTCCTTAATTTGGGGTTGTCTTACATGTGGCTCAATGCAGCATTTGTATTTTCTTAGGCTGCGTCCGAAATCGCATACTTCCACCCTAATGAGTATGCAAAATGAGTATGCAAGATTTTTTAGTGGGTCCGAAACATTAGAAAATACTCAATAGTATGCTCTATCCATACTCATTCCGGAGAAATGTATTAGTGTGGATTGATGGACACTAGCCGAGCAGAAACTTCCCACAATGCAATGCAGCGGAGTTTGGTTGCTAAGTGATACGTATATGTCATAAGTATAATAAGTATAATAATATTATTACATAACATTAATATTATAATATTCGTATATAATAATGTCATCTTGTTTGGGCCGGAATAAACGGGAAATAGCGGAGCGGTGCTGCTACTGCTGCAGTTACCATGGTAACAGCTGCTACTGCTGCTGTGACACGTCACTTCCTCCCAACGGCAGGAAGTGACGTGTGCGCTCTGAATAGTACGTCCGAATTAATGCACACTACTGATATTTACTCAAAAGTGTGCCGAATTTAAGTATACTTTTTAGTATATACTTTTTAGTATGGCATTTTGGACGCACCGTTACTGTTTTTTGCTATTTTTTTCCTCACTGTTCATTAATGGATGAGTGACATTAAAGGGACTTCCTTGAATTTTGGTTAAATTGCATATTATTCATCCTAAGCAATCAATGAGCACCTATCAGGAGTTCACCCCTCACCTAGATCAGACCAAATGAAAGCCAAATTGTTAAGCAGCCGTGTCACACCCAGAGGTGGGTAGAGGAGCCAAAAATTGTACTCAAGTAAAAGTACTGTTACTTCAGAATAATATGACTCAAGTAGAAGTAAAAAGTAGTCATCCAAATAATTACTTGAATAATTAACCAGGCAGAACTAGAACAAACATGAACTCATAGAAACTCTGTGTGTTTGAGTCTGTGTAAATGTGACAAAACATGCAAAAACAAACATTTTTCCCAAAGAATCACCCAGTGATGTCATGAGATTGACGCGTACGCAGATAAAAGGGATAAAAGAAAAGTAACAGCTCAACGTAGCCTAATGTAGCGGAGTAAGAGGAACAGTTTCTTCTTCACAAATCTACTCAAGTAAAAGTACAAAGTATAGTGATTCAAAACTACTCCTAAAAGTACAACATTTACCAAAACTTACTCAAGTAAATGTAACGGAGTAAATGTAACTCGTTACTACCCAGCTCTGGTCACACCATACATGACCCAACCACAGAGTTTATTGGCCTGTGGGATGTTAATCATTATGCCTTTTCAGAGCCACGGAGACAATCTGAAACCTGAGACGTATATTGACCCTTGGTGCTCCTCAAAGCACCACCTCTCTTCATGTTTCTTGCATGCTTACTTACATTTTTGTGGACCTTTTTCCAGATAACGTAGACATGGCCAAATCGCAGCTGAAAGCACAGAGCAGGACTGATGAAGCGGAGGGCCCCGATGGAGGCGGGAAGTGGATGCTGGTCGTGGCCTTGTTCGTCAGCACCAGCCTCGTCTTCGGTCTGATGCGCAGCTTGGGGGTCTTCTTCGTGGAGTTTGTCCAGTACTTTGAGCAGAGTGCTCAAGCCATCTCCTGGATCTCATCCATCGGCCTGGCAGCACAGCAGTTCTTCAGTGAGTCCCTAATGCATGTTGATAGCTGAATATGATGGAGCTGAAAGGAAAAGAGAAGAAATCCTTCAGACAAGTGAGAATGTTCAATGATCAATTATAATTGATGTATACATCAATCCATCAATCCATCATACAGGATAGATAGATGGATATATTGTCATGGTGATGGTGCAAATAAGCAAACATGGTGGAAAGGCAGACAAACTAAGCAGAGAAGTCTATCTCTCATCTTCCCTTGACTGAAACATTGAGCAGTTCAATGGCTTCCTCATTCTGTCAGTTGTGCCCAGAGCTGGGTAGAGTAGCCAAAAATTGTACTCTAGTAAAAGTACTGTTACTTCAGAATAATATGACTCAAGTAGAAGTAAAAAGTAGTCATCCAAATAATTACTTGAATAAAAGTAAAAAAGTACTTGGTGAAAAAACTACTCTGTACTGAGTAGCTTTTGAGTAACGTCTGATTTATTTTTTTAACACAACCATTCAAACAGACAAAAGTACAAAATAATCATCTTCAGGCAAATTAAATCAATAAAATAATAAAATGAATTAAAATTAATAAAAAATAAAAAATAGTTAAAATTAAAATAATCTTAAAGTAAATTCAATTACTTTAATAAATAATAAAATAAATAAAATAATAACAGAATAAAAAAGTAAATTAAGCACAAGTGGCACAAAATTTCAAGCCTTTGTACTTTTCTTTTTTAACCAGGCAGAACTAGAACAACATGAACTCATAGAAACTCTGTGTGTGTTTGAGTCTGTGTAAATGTGACAAAACATGCAAAAACAAACATTTTCCCCAAAGAATCACCCAGTGATGTCATGAGATTGACGCGTATGCGGATAAAAGGGATAAAAGAAAAGTAACAGCTCAACGTAGCCTAATGTAGCGGAGTAAGAGGAACAGTTTCTTCTTCACAAATCTACTCAAGTAAAAGTAAAAAGTATAGTGATTCAAAACTACTCCTAAAAGTACAACTGTGGTAGGGTGGAGTAGCTGCAGCCACTCAGGCTGACGAGACACAGGTGTGTCCCGTCAGCTTCTCCACCCTGCCAGCCTTGATAAGGACTGCAGCTGTGAGAGAGACTCAGAATGAAGAAGCTGCTGCGTGAGGTGCTTGTGCACTGGGTGATCTGCTGTTAATAAAGGTTCTGCACGAAAACTCCGTGTCTCTCCATCCTTCGGGCGGGCCCCCATAGCATCCACCCTGCTACATCTGGCGCCCAACGTGGGGCCCGAAGAATGGACGAGAGAGGCACGGAGCGGGCCCTGGACACGCTCGCCCGGGCCATGGCGGGCATGGCGGCCGCCTTCCGGGACCAGGGCGAGCGGCAGCTGGCCGCCATAGAAGCCCTGGTGGCCGCGGGGCGACCCACCCCTGCACCCCGTCTGAGGGCCGCCGCAGCAACGCGGGAGGAGCTGGCGGCGCCGCAGCTGAGAGGCCGGGAGGCAGAAGCTGCGGGCCGCCAAGCGACGGCTCCCGAGGCGGCGTGACCCGCGGAGCGACCCATCCCTGCACCCCGTCTGAGGTTCGCCGCGGCAGCGCTGCAGCCGACCGGCCGTGAGGCAGTGGCTGCAGGCCGCCAGGCGACGGCTCCCGGGGGCGGAGGCGGAGGCGGAGGCGGAGTTGGCGGGGGAGGCGGGGGAGGCGGCTTCGGAGGCGCAGCCGCCAGCGACGGCGGGTCCCGCGGAGACGGGGCCGGACCTGCGGCCAGAGCAGAGTGTGGGGGAAGAGGCGGTCCTGGAGGCGGACCAGCAGCCCGCGCAGGGCTGCGTCGCGGAGGTGAAGGAGGCAGTCGTGCGCGCACCGGGTGGCCCGAGGCCACCATGGGCCCGGCCCCGAGCGCATCCGCCACGGCGAGCAGGCCGACGCCGGGGGCGACCACCCGACCAGGAAGCCCGGAGGGTTCCTCTCCCGCTCCGAGGGGGCGGGGGGGGGAGTAGGCTCGGCCGGACGGACCCCGGCTCGAGGTTGGCGTTGGGGGTGTGTGGCAGGGTGGAGTAGCTGCAGCCACTCAGGCTGACGATACACAGGTGTGTCCCGTCAGCTTCTCCACCCTGCCAGCCTTGATAAGGACTGCAGCTGTGAGAGAGACTCAGAATGAAGAAGCTGCTGCGTGAGGTGCTTGTGCACTGGGTGATCTGCTGTTAATAAAGGTTCTGCACGAAAAAAAAAAAAAAAGAAAAAAAAAAAGGACAGAAGCGGAGCAGAGGAGAGAGCAGCTCGGCTGACAATCCTCTGGAGGAACCGTGGTGTTGGTGCACGGGAAAAAACCATAATAAAAAGTCCTGAACAGATCCCGGTGTCTGCTGTCTCTGTGACCCCGTAACACACGCCTTGCTACAACAACATTTCCCAAAACTTACTCAAGTAAATGTAACGGAGTAAATGTAACTCGTTACTACCCAGCTCTGGTTGTGCCTGACAGTGAGCGAAGTCTCCGGCTGATTCTGCTCAGTTATAGTGCTGTGGAGTGGATGACAGTCATCGTCCAAAGGGATTTATCTGATATTGAAGTGATGCACTCCAGTTCAGCTCCGACGACTGAGCCAGCTTTCCTTACCAGGCTGTATAGTCGCCCAGCTGTATAGTCTTCAAGCTTCCTCTCCAGTATACCACGGCACACAAGAGGCCGCTGGCAACAACGGCCTGGTAAAACATCCGGAGGAGCTTGCTGCAGACGCTGAAGGACCGCTGTCTCCTCAGGAAGTACAGCCTGCTCCGCCCTTTCTTGTAGAGTGCTTCAGTGTTGACTGACCAGTTCACTTTATCATCCAGATCAGGGGTCGACAACCCAAAATGTTGAAAGAGCCGTATTGGACCAAAAACACAAAAAACAAATGTGTCTGGAGCCGCAAAAAATGAAAAGTCTTGTATCAGCCTTAGAATGAAGACAACACATGATTTTTTTTTTCATTATGCACTTCGAGAAAAAAGTCGAAATGTTGAGAAAAAAGTCGAAATGTCGAGAAAAAAGTCAAAATTTCGTGAAAAAAGTAAAAATGTCGAGAAAAAAATCAAAATTTCGAGAAAAAAGTAGAAATGTCGAGATTAATGTTGAAGTACAATCTCGAGAAAAAAGTCAAAATGTCTAGAAAAAGGCAAAATTTCGTGAAAAAAGTCGAAATGTCGGGAAAAAAGTAGAAATGTCAAGATTAATGTTAAAGTCCAATCTCAAGAAAAGAGTCGAAATGTCGAGAAAAAAGTCACAATTTCGAGAAAAAAGTTGAAATGTCAAGATTAAAAAGGAAAGGAAAAAGAGAAAAAAGGTAAAAAAAAAAGAATAAAAAAAAACAAAAAAGGAGGGTTTACAGTTTAAGATTAAGATTCCCAGAATATTCTAATTTTTTTAGATAGGATATTTGAGTTTTCTTAAACTGTAAGCCAGGATCAGCAATATTAAAATAATAAAAGGCTTGCAATATTTCCGTTGATTTGTAATGAATCCAGAATGTATGACATTTTTGTTTTTGTAATTGGATTACAGAAAATCACAATATTCTAATTTTCTGAGACAGTCCTGTATATGAGGCTGTTAGGAGTTTATAGGATATATTTGACAGTTTTTACGTCGTTCAAATGAAAAATGCAGGTTAGTTTTAGGAGATGTGTGTTGTTTTCTTGCAGGCCCGCTGGGTGCAGCGCTGTCTAATGCGTACAACGCCAGGCTGGTGGTGATGGCAGGAGGATTCCTGGCCGGGCTCGGCCTCATACTCGCCTCCCAGGCCACCTCCCTCGTCCACCTCTACCTCACGATGGGCGTCATTTCAGGTACAGGGGAGTTGGCAATCGTCACTCAGGCACCGCTGCATTTAAAAACATCCCATATTTAATCATTGGATGCATGTTTTCTGCAACCATATGTCCTGCAGATGTTTGCAACATCTGCAGCTTCTGCCATGACGAAAGTGACTGCAGCATCCTTGTGCTTCTGCTTTCTTGGATCCACTTAGATCAGGGGTCGGCAACCCAAAATGTTGAAAGAGCCATATTGGACCAAAAACACAAAAAACAAATATGTCTGGAGCCGCAAAAAATGAAAAGTCATGTACAGTGTATAAGCCTTAGAATGAATGTTTCTATATGCATGTTTCTATATTAGTTATAACTGGGGGAAGATTTTTCTTTTCATTATGCACTTTGAGAAAAAAGTGGAAATGTCGAGGAAAAAGTCGAAATGTCGAGAAAAAAGTCAAAATTTCGAGAAAAAAGTCAAAATTTCGAGAAAAAAGTCGAAATGCCACGATTAATGTTGAAGTACAATCTTGAGAAAAAAGTCGAAATGTCGAGAAAAAAGTTGAAATGTCGAAAAAAAATCCAAAGTTTCGTGAAAAAAGTCGAAACGTCGAGAAAAAAGTCGAAATGTCGAGAAAAAAGTCAAAATTTCGAGAAAAAAGTCGAAATTTCACGATTAATGTTGAAGTACAATCTTGAGAAAAAAAGTCGAAATGTTGAGAAAAAAGTCAAAATTTAGGGAAAAAAGTCAAAATGTCGAGGAAATAGTCAAATTTTCGTGAAAAAAGTCGAAATGTTGAGAAAAAAGTCGAAATGTCGAGATTAAAAAGGAAAGGAAAAAGGAAGAAAAAAAAAGAAAAAAAGGAAAAAAGAAGGAAAAAAACAAGAAAAAAAGGACAAAAAAGGTCAAACATTTTTGAAAAAGCTCCAGGAGCCACTAGGGCAGCGCTAAAGAGCCGCATGCGGCTCTAGAACCGCGGGTTGCCGACCCCTGACTTAGATTGTAATCTGGTTTATCGTTTTTGGAGATCAATCGACAACTCCAGAGACGTAAACATTTTTCTTGAGTTTTTAAACCTTACCATGGCCAAGTAAGACTCATTAGAGAAATGCCTTATAGGTGCATGTCGTGTCTCCCGCTGACACCGCCAATTGTTGTTCATATTGATGTGGAGCTGTTACTGAGGTATCTTTCTAGTTTCAAAGTGCAGAGTTTATAAGTTAAACAGTGTGCTGTGTAACTACTGCAGTGACCTACAGGTCTGCAGGTTGTTCCTCTCACACTGCACTTTGCATACTGTGTTGTTAAGGTTTGGGCTGGGGGCTGGTCTTCACCCCCATGGTGGCCACGGTCATGGCTAACTTCACCCGCCGGCGGACCCTGGTTCTGGGACTGGGGTTCTCCAGCATCGGCCTCTCTTCCTTTGCTTTTAACCCACTTTTCCAGCTGCTGGTGGAGACGTACGCCTGGAGAGGAGCCCTGCTCATCCTTGGGGGCCTCAGCCTCAACATCGTAGCCTGCGGGGCTCTGTTACGCCCACAGCGCCGCACTCAAGCCCCCGTGGAGGTAAAACACGTTTGAATTTGACAGTAGGCCAGACTACAGCCTCCTTACAGAGGCTTTCATTTAAAGGGGACCTATTATGAAAAACAGGTTTTCTCTTGCTTTAACATATATAAAGTGGTCTCCCCTCAGCCTGCCAACTCAGAGAAGGAGGAAAGTAACCAAATTCTGCAGTGTCTGTACAGCCGCCCGGATGAGCCGTCCAGTGTGATGTGACTTCTACGAGCCGTTCAGATTCTGCAATGCGTGAAACTACGGTGGCCGACAAGGGCCAAACGCACTGCAACGGCCTAATGCGTCTCAGTTTAGGAAAACGGCTTCAATTACAGAAACGGTTCAAATTCACAATAATACACATAATACACATATTGATATAAAGCACCCGTTTTAATAGTACATTAAGAAGCCCTCTTGTCACAGTCTTCCATAACATAAACCCTGTCCTTTTTTTCTTTCTGTCATTAACAAGCATAACATGTAATGTGCAGCGTTATGCACATTACGTATGTTATGAAAGTGATAAGAGGGCTTTTTAATGTACTATATGTAACGTTAACAGGTGCTTTATGTCAATCTCTAATCATGATCTTATCTTATTAATATTATGTGCAGCCTTGTATCGTCTGGTGTAAAATATATTAGTGATATAAACATTGTATATAAATATAGTCAGATAAAAATCACATTACCGTTCCCGCTGTATGTTTAAACCATGGATGTAAACACTGTGGTTCAGTCAGCTGTTCGGTCTTGGCCGAGAGCGCCCCCTGCAGGTTTGGTAACCGGTTATAAAGCGTTTTTCTTTTGAAGATGGTTTCTTGTTTTATATCGTTTTGTGCTTTGCATCGTTTCTCTATTTGCAGCGTTTGATGATGCTGCATTTCTCTTTGTTTTTTGCAGCACGTTTTTTCATTTGCACCACGTTCCTCTTTTTGTACCCCGTTTTGAGTTTGTGAATTTGAATCGTTTCTGAACTTGAAGCCGTTAACTGAGACGCATTAGGCCGTTGCAGTGCGTTTGGCCCTTGCCGGCCACCGTATGAAACCACACCCACAACTAACTCTGGCCGGAACAACAACAACTAACTCCGCCGGCCGGAGCTTCCGCTATTCTTTAGTAGCGGTGTATCATGTCATTCGCGTCATCGCGCCAGGCAGCCAATCAGCACAGAGCCTCATTATCATAGCTCCGCCCACTCAGAATCCCCCATAGATAATGAGGTTAGAGAATGGGAAGATAAAGACATGGATCAGAGGCTGAATTTCTAATTTATTTAGCAAAAACAATCAAAAGCTTGTTTTTAAGACATTCAAGGCCTGTTTAAAATAGGTATTAGATGCCATAATAGGTCCCCTTTAACTGCAGTCCTGCATGTTTTAGATGTTTCCTTGCTTGTCTAATTAAAGGTCATAATCAGCTGCCCATCCAGGTCTGCACAAGTCTGTTAATGACACAGCTACTTGTGTCACGGTGCCCTGAAGCAGGGAAACACCTGAAACATGCAGGAATGCGGCTCTTTAGGACCAGGGTTGGCCACCCCTGGATTACTAGGTAACTTTGTTCAGCAGATAATTTGCCAACATTGGTCAACCTAACCAGTAAAATGAGTGCATATAACACTATAACTGTTTTGTTTTTTTACCATGTTTGACTCTCAGCATTTGAACCTGCATCCAATAATACATTTTTGTCCTTGTTCAACTGTAAAAAGTATTTTTTTCCAAGCACAGATGTCATGAATTAATAATGACATAATCCTGCACTACAAAAACTCAAAATCTTACCAAGAATATTTGTGTTATTTCTAGTTAAAATGTCTCATTTTTAGTCAAAAAATCTCATTACACTCAAAACAAGAGTCATTACCAGAAAAATAACTTGTTATTTGACAATTTTCACCTGTTTCAAGTAAATTTTCACTTGAAATAAGTAGAAAAATCTGCCAGTGGGACAAAATTTATCTTCTCGTTACAAGCAAAACAATCTTGTTCCACTGGCAGATTTTTCTACTTATTTTAAGTGAAAATCTACTTGAAACAGGTGAAAATTGTCAAATAAGTTATTTTTCTGGTAATGACACGTTTTAAGTGTAATGAGATTTATTTGACTAAAAATTAGACATTTTAACTAGAAATAAGACAAATATTCTTGTTAAGATTTTGAGTTTTTGCAGAGTGACAGCTTAATTGTTGAGATAAAACAGCGCTGTGCACGTAAAGAGCTCAGTATTTCCTCTTTTCTTCCCCTCCCTGCAGGACTCGCGGAGCGGGTCATCGTGTGCTGGTTTTCTGCGACGAGTGTCCTCCTACCTGGAACTATCGCTGCTCTTAGAGAGACCTTATCTCACCTACACCATGGCTATTTATCTTTTCAATGTGGGCTACTTCGTTCCATACTTCCACCTGGTGGCCCACACCCGCCACGCCGGCTTCTCGGAGTACCAGGCCGCGTTCGTCATGTCGGCGGCAGGTGGAACGGACATTCTGGGCCGAATCGCGTCGGGCTGGTTCTCCGACCTGGGCCACTTTCGGCTCATTCATCTACTGAGCCTGTGGACGGCTCTGGCGGGCGTGTTCATCATGCTGCTGCCCGTGAGCTCCCTGACGGGTTCCTACGCTGCACTGATGGGGATCAGCCTGCTCTATGGCTTCTGCTCCGGGGCTCTGACCTCCGTGGCCTTTGCCGTGGTGCCGGTGATTGTGGGTAAGGAGCGCATGGTCGGGGCCCTGGGACTGGTGCAGCTCCTGGAGAGCAGCGCAGGACTCCTGGGGACTCCTCTCTCAGGTATGATCACAGTGAGGAGCAGAGGGGGAGAAAAACATCATGTTTACCGTGCAGATGCATGTGGGACATGGCTCTTTGCTTTTTCAGCAAATCTTGCTGTTCTTAACAGATTTGTGTCACATTTTTGACTATATTTTCCCTTAGATGAAACTCATGAATTATAGGCAGTACTCGAGTTGTAAAAAAAAATCAGGGGGGATGGTGGATTTTATCATATGGATTTTATCAAGTGGACTCCCAGGCTCCTGTTAGAAAGGGAAACCATTAAACCACAGGATTCCTGCCAAATGTGTGTAACTACATGTTTAGCTAGCCTAGTGAGGACCTGATTGGACGTTAAACTTTTAATGTGAGGACATTTTGGAGTATGAGGACTTTTTTTCTTAATCAGTTGTGAGCAGTACTCGAGTTGTAAAATAAAATCAGGGGGGATGGTGGATTTTATCATATGGGGACAGATAATTTGTGCTGATTACAAATAATATAATATATTACAAATAATAGCACTGACCAAAACACCTGCAGAAATACTGCAGGAATGACATAGCAGCAGTTAAATGCAGCCTTCTGTAAGCTTTAAATATCCACTGGGCTTACATCAAATACATCAAAACACAACAATAAAAAACACTTTTCTGAACTTATCAATATGACTCTGTCCTTCACAGGATAAGTAACATGGATCACTGCAAAAACCCAAAATCTTAACAAGAATATTCGTCTTATTTATGGTTGAAATGTCTCATTTCAGTAAAAAAATTTCATTACACTTAAAACAAGACTCATCACTGGAAAAAACAACAATTTTCACCTGTTTCAAGTAGATTTTCACTTGAAATAAGTAGAAAAATCTGCCAGTGGAACAAGATTTTTTTGCTTGTAATAAGAAGATAAATCTCGTCCCACTGGCAGATTTTCCTACTTATTTCAAGTGAAAATTGACTTGAAACAGGTGAAAATTGTCAAATAAGTTATTTTTCTGGTGTTATTTTTCTGGTGATGACTCTAAATGTTGAAATAGCAGTAAAACCACATTCATTGATGAAATGACATAAGGGATGGAAAGGGGGGATGGCAGTTTTACAGGGGGGATGATTTGGACCGTTTTTATTTCAGGGAGGATGCCATCCCCCCTCATCCCCCCTCAACTCCAGTACTGGTTATGGGAGCACAAAATAACTTTTGTAATTCTTTCGCTCATAGTCCTCCCATATGTGTAAAGGTCCCTTTTAGGATACTGTTCAAAATGTCAAAATATCAAAATTTTCCTCATCCCTCATTCAATCATCACCTTCTTCAGTCTTTAACTCGTGTCTTACTCCCCACTGGTAGCTGCAATCAAATAGCATATAAGCATGAACAATGTCCCACAGTTTAAATATTGGCTTTTTCTGTAACATTTCCTGCTAATCTTTATCTTCCATATATAAGGCGCACCGCATTATAAGGCGCACTAAATATCTGGTAAAATACCGTACTAGAGTGGCTGGGGTTGAGTTACGTATCTACCTGATGGAGCTGAGCTACAGGAAAAGCTACAAAATCCTACAGCAAATGCAAAAAAAAAAAAAAGAAGAAAAGTACTGTATGTCAAACTTTATTAACAAAACAAAAACCAGCTTTGCTCCGTCTCGTCAAAGTCGACATTATACGAGTCAGCGTTCCTGCTGTTGTCTTGAACGTCTGTGACGATTCCTGACGTTTTTAGCGTCATTACTTCGGCCGCAATGACCGTACCGTAATGATCATATATAAGGCGCACTGCCGGTTTTTGAGAGAATTAAAGGCTTTTAGGTGCGCCTTATAGTGCGGAAAATACGGTAATTGCTTTTGTGCACTTTGCTGATTGTTTTACTAAATAAACATGTGATCAGCGTTCTCACATGTTTCCTGTACATTCACATTTTCCCCTCTCATCTCTCTCCATGTCTGAAGGGTTCCTGAAGGACCGAACAGGGAACTACGTCGCCTCCTTCGCAATATTGGGCTCTTTCCTTGTCCTCGGTAGCCTGACCATGGTCACTCTTCCAGACTATTTCTCCTGCACGGACCCGCCGCCTCCTCAGAGAGACCAGAGTAAGAGCTTACGTCCAGAGCTGGAAGCCATGAGCAGTTTGCCCTCTGACTTAAATCATCTACCTGGGGAACGCTCAGATGGCTGAACTAACCACACGGCACCTTTTTGAAGACATCATCAATAAGAAAGTTGTTGGTGATACCTCAGAAGTTCTCATCCAGTTTGGAGGGTGACACTCCAAGTAACATCTCCACGTGATTAAAGTGGGGATTGGTGAGGAAGAGGCAGGAAATACAGGAGAAATTCAGCACTGCACTAGGAATGGGCGATATTTTACCGTTCACGATAAACCGTCAAAAAGATTCCTCACGATAAGAATTTTTCATCTTGCGGTAAAAACAATAAATTCCCGTTGATGAAGTTTTTGTGTAAAGCTGATTTATGGTTCTGTGTTAAATCCACGCACAACGTACGTGAAGGAAGGAAGGAAGGAAGGAAGGAAGGAAGGAAGGAAGGAAGGAAGGAAGGAAGGAAGGGAGAAAAGAGGAAGGGAAGAAGGAAGGAGAGAGCAGGAGGAAAGAAGGAAGGGAAAAAAGAAGGAAGGAAGGAAATGAACCTGAAAGAAAGAAAGAAAGAAAGAAAGAAAGAAAGAAAGAAAGAAAGAAAGAAAGAAAGAAAGAAAGAAAGAAAGAAAGAAAGAAAGAAAGAAAGAAAGAAAGAAAGAAAGAAAGATAGATAAATTCCCGTTGATACGTTTTTGTGTAACAAACATGGCGGATCTGAGAGAGAGATAGATTTATAGTTACAAAGGTGGAGTTGAATTGGTATTTTTTTATCGTTATCGGGATAAATGCCAGAAATGATTGTGATACATTTTTTAGTCCATACCGTCCATCCCTACACTGCACCCAGAACAACTACGGTACAAACGGCCACCATTGTTTCTTTCTTACAAAGAGTGGCAGTTACTAGGAGAGATGCTGGTGGAAAATGAATTAGTTCCAGATCAGAGGTCTCACAAAGGTCTCACAACCTCAGCCTGCCAGTTAGCAGGCTCTGTTATAACGGATAAACACCTCATTTTTGTAGGGTGAAAATACTTTAAATTATAATATGGAGTTGAACTCAAAATCAGAAAAACATGTTCACCACTATCGTGATTATAAAACATGAATCTGATGTTTAAATTTTGCATATATCTAATTTGTCTTCAGTTATACTAACCCCATATGTACGGGCCATGAATGTGGCCCAATCAAACCTGCTGTTTGTGCAAACAAGTCTGTCTCCAAACAAGTGCAAACTTCTTCTTGTCATCAATATTTTACTAAGATGATGAAAAAACTTAAAAGACTTTATATTATGCACCATGAAGGGGTGGCAGCAGCTCCAGAGTAACTACATCATGAGTTTAGGTCTCTCTATTAGACAAAAGGATGGGTTTAAAGCAGGATTTCCAGAGGTGTCAAGTAACGAAGTACAAATACTTTGTTACCTTACTTAAGTAGAAATTTTGGTTATTTATACTTCACTGGAGTAATTATTTTTCAGACGACTTTTTACTTTTACTCCTTACATTTTCACGCAATTATCTGTACTTTTTACTCCTTACATTTTAAAAACAGCCTTGTTACTCTATTTCATTTCGGCCTTTAAATAAAAACTATCCAGTTAAATTGCTCCATCCGGATAGAGTGAATTTGGTTGTGGTTGTTTCAGATGTTCTTGTCCAGTTTTGTTCTTACATCCGTTCCCTCAGATTCCTGCAACTAAACTTGGATGTACATTCCAATAAAGGTTAGGATAAATGATAACATGCCTCTGAAGTTTGACTTTTTGCACCATTACAATACTTATAGGCAACTAGTCATCATATC
This sequence comes from Cololabis saira, assembly GCF_033807715.1. Classification (NCBI taxonomy): domain Eukaryota; kingdom Metazoa; phylum Chordata; class Actinopteri; order Beloniformes; family Belonidae; genus Cololabis; species Cololabis saira. Next base: position 34,169,021 of record NC_084606.1, read on the forward strand.
TGCTGCTCTCTGAAACACATGTTAATGCTCAATAGTACACATTTATGGTTCTTTAATGTATTTGCATTATACTAAGATACATTCATTTTCAATGGCTGTTGTCCTTAATGGCTTTTTTCCCCCTTACTTTACTTTTACTTTTATACTTTAGTTTTGAAACCAGTACTTTTATACTTTTACTTGAGTAAAAAACTTGAGTTGATACTTCAACAGGAGTATTTTTAAACTCTAGTATCTATACTTCTACCTGAGTAATGAATGTGAATACTGAAGACACCTCTGGTAGGAACACGTGGTTGTGTTTTCTCAAGCGAACCTTCTTATGACATATTCATTTTGCTGCAGATGAACTCTGAACTTTAGTAAACCATAAGCCACGGCCGCCTATATAAACCGGGGGGGGTTGGCTTTGACAACGTCTGGATGAACATTTGCAGCTAAGAACTGGGTCACTGGGACCTGCTGGTTACAGTCAAGCTCCCCGCAGGGTTGCTGCAGGAAAACAATGTTTAACAGGAGCTAAGTAACTGGTGCAAGGTGTTTCTCTTTAGTAGGAGAATGTTTCATTACGCTCACACTGTGACCTTTTAATCTTATCAGCTATTTTCAGTAGCCGGAAAAACTGTGATATTTGTAAATGTGTAAATGATTTAACAAAAGAAAAAGTGTTGGGTTTTTTTTGTGCCTTTTCTCTTAATAATTACCCTCCTCCCTCTTTTTTTTCTTTTCATTTTGGTTTTAGCTTTGATAATGCAGGACTGTCTCAGAAAATTAGAATATTGTGATAAAGTTCTTTATTTTATGTAATGCAATTAAAAAAAAAAATGTCATACATTCTGGATTCATTACAAATCAACTGAAATATTGCAAGCCTTTTATTATTTTAATATTGCTGATTATGGCTTACAGTTTAAGATTAAGATTTCCAGAATATTCAAATTTTTTGAAATAGGATATTTGACTTTTCTTAAGCTGTAAGCCATAATCAACAATATTAAAATAATAAAAGGCTTGTAATATTTCAGTTGATTTGTAATGAATCCAGAATGTATGACATTTTTGTTGTTGTAATTGCATTACAGAAAATCACAATATTCAAATTTTCTGAGACAGTCCTGTATTTTCCCTAAATGCTCAAAAACAAAGCAGCTGCGCCCTCTGCTGGTCGTTTAGTAGAAAAACAATTCACTCCAGGCTCATATGCAGATACAGGTTGTCACTTGATGGACATTAACATGTACATTTACACTCTGGTTTATTTAATCTTAAAGAAATTTAAAGTACCTCACATAATGTAGACAAAATATACATAAACATTGTCTGAAAAAATCTGCTAACATTACAATTTCATGGAAAATGATTGAAATATTTTTTTTGTGACAAATGTTTTTACTGCACTTTAATGTAAAAATCAGTAGAAAAGAACAGGAGAACATTAAAAACAGCCCTTTTCAGTTAAAACAACAAAAAAAAAACAGATTTACTGGATTTAATTAGCAACCGTGGGCACAGTGATGGTGTTGCCCTTTGTGAGGCATAAACTACACCCTGGACCCATGAAGCTGTCCCAGCGCTTCAGCTTGGGACACAATTGTTCCGCGGTGACGTAGTCGCAACAAAGAATTCAGTGTGCGGAGCGTTCATCCCCTCTGAAGTCAGCACCAGCTGAGCTGTGACTGAACACGTGGCAGGTAGCCAGGAAGAGCTTGTCCCTGCACGCCGCAGAGCTGAATCCTTTCCTTTACATGCGGCAGAAATAAAAAACACGTGAAGCCGAGGTGGGAAATGTGGAATTGTACAGATGGCTGAGGAAGAAGCGGCGAAACAGCGTCGGCTGGTTATATTTTAGCATCCGTGCTGCGACGTTTGAGCTTCTCCGGGTTGTTTGAGGCCATGTGTGAAAAGTCTCTGAAAATATCCTGGTAGGTTTCATCACCTGCAAAAGAATAAGAACATAAAAAAAAAAAAAAATCAGAAAGAAGAGGAAGAAATTAGCCTTAAAGCTGGAAATTTCCCTGAACCCACTGCTAAAAAAGATGATAGAAGATATTTCATTCAGCTTTGAATGCGAGGATAGTGACAAAGTAAAACAGTTAAAAGAGAAGTGCTGACTTTTTCGGCACACTGGCGTAAATATCCGTGCCAATTTATAAAAATAAATACACTTAATTGTACTGGAAAAGTCTCTAAATCACAAAGAAACACTCTCGGATGTAATAAGAAAGATTTTGCTTTAAATTAAATTTCCTATAAAAAAGTGAAATATAAAAAAACATACTTGTTTCTGTTTATCTTTGTAAAATGATATTAAAAGTATCTTACATAATTTGAAAAAAAACCAAGATATTTCAAGAAAAGATCCAGAAGAAATATATTTTACATAATTAGAGTGTAAACAAAGTGCATATTTCCTTTAAAATTAACTAAACTGATTAGATTAGGATTAGATAATAATAGTAAAAAGAAAAGAATTAGAGAAAAGATTTTCCGCACCGTTTTTGTTATTTTGAGCGTGCAAGAAAGAAATTGGTCAAATCCGGCCCGCCAAGCAAAATGAGTTTGACACCCCTGGTCTAAATGCTTGTCAGTTTGCCGTCCCTTTGAGCAAATTTTCTATTCTACGGCTTTTGGAGAAAATGTATCATAATTGTCCAATTTTAATGGAATTAATTAAACTGCACCAAATATTTCCCCAAAAAAAACTTTTAACAGTTGTAGCCTGTAAGCATGACACATGCAACAGAACAGTAAACACACACCATGGCATGCACATGCACTTTACCTCTTAATTTGCTGTAGGTGGCACACTGCACAAGCAGTTGAGACCAGATGGACATCTCAGCGCGCAGATGGCAAAGACACACCAGTGCACACAAACGAAGACAGACAATGAAAAAAGCACAGCACATGAAATACTGGCCAGCAGTTCTGTCAAGCAGACAAACATCATATCTCCCATTCCTTCACGACTGAAAATACTGCACGCCTTCCCCCGTCAGGGAAGCAGCTTAACATCAGCTGGAGAGCATGAGTCATGAAAGAACGGACTTTGCAGCTTGAAAAGGAGCCGAATGGAAAAAATGCAAACAAAACCTCCTGCTGACCTTAAGATCGAGAGCTACAGCAGAGAGATCTGGACCTTTTTCTGCCAGCGTGAAACTCTCTCTCATAAATAAAACACATCAACAAACGTGTGAGCTCACTGTTCACAGAACAGTGAGATCATTTTTTCTTGAGAACCAAACCCAGACTACATTTAGCTTAATAGTTACAATAAGAAAACTATCAAAAAACTGTACATACTGCATATAAAAATACTTAAAATACATTAGCCTGACAAAGGCCCATTATATAGGCCCGTTATAAAGTATTATAGTGAACAACAGCATTAAACTGCTCCGTATTAACAGAGAATGTGCACATAGTTTCCAAAGTGCAGGACAATGAATATGTAAGAATTCAAAGTGCATGGGAACTTCCTTTGCATATACTTTTGATTTCTTTATTCTTCCTCACCAGGCATTAGTAAATGTGTTTCTGTAATTTCCTCTTTACTCATCGTACCCTCTGTTCTAGCTGACGGTTATTCAGTCTAGTCATTCATCCCCCCCATAGCCCAGCCACTTATATGGTTCTTTAAGGCCTGCAGGCTCTTCCTGGTGTGGGCCAGGCCGCCCCCCGCCCCCCCCGGCACCCCCCCTGACCCCTGGCCCTCTGAATAACCTGGTTGGCCGAACGCTCCGTCCATCTCCCGCATCTCCTTGTTCATTTTGGCAATCCGCAGCCTGAAAGAGAGAAAACAAGACCGGTCAGTCGACCGTCGCCATCCTTCGCTGGTTCACATATGGGCTCAAATTAATGCCATAAATATTTTGTATCTGTAAATAAACTTTGTACTTGTAGAAATATTTTGTGCGTGTGCAAAAAATATTTGTACTTGCAAAAAATATTTGTATTTGTAGAAATATTTTGTGCGTGTGAAAAAAATATTTGTACTTGTAGATACAAGGCTACAAAACTTTTTTACAAAAGCTACAAACTTTTTACAAATCTACAAACTTTTTTACAAAAGCTACAAACTTTTTTTCAAAAGCTACAAACTTTTTTTACAACTACGAGTTGGCAGTGTTTTGACGTGCCAATAATAAGAGCCAATCAGCGATCTTTGGCACGGGTTTCAAAGCGTTTCTGGCGAGCCAATCAGCACATTGCATCGCCTACTGACGTCGCCGCCATATTGGATGTGGCAAGACTGCGCTGCAAACTAATACAAGTAAATTGACTTATTCTCATAAAGCGCTTTTCTACAAAGAAATGTACGTTTTACGTTAGCTTTGTACTACAAGTACAAATATTTTTTGAACACGCACAAAATATTTCTACAAATACAAATATTTTTTGCAAGTACAAATATTTTTTGCACACGCACAAACTATTTCTACAAGTACAAATATTTTTTGCAAGTACAAATATTTTTTGCACACGCACAAAATATTTCTACAAGTACAAAGTTTATTTACAGATACAAAATATTTATGGCATTATTTTGAGCCCATATTCACATGCTTCCCTTCCGTTGCCTTACAAAGTAACGATGTCGGCGTTGGCGGTGTCCACGGCGATGGTTATGGGATCTTTGCTGTTCTTGTCTCGGGCGTTGTAGTCAGCTCCTCGCTTCAGGAAGAGACAAACCAACCTGGGGAAGCAGGCAGACCAGTAGGGGTGTATTAGAGAGTATACCTGTATTAGTTTGATTGATGCTGTGGTAAACCTGCACCTCAAACTCCATCAGTTTTTAAATTTCAATCAAACTGTTTTTCTTTATTTAATTAGGCAGAAATAATAATAATAATAATAACAAGATTATGGGGGAATTCTTAATCCTGGTTTTGATCCTGAAACTGGCACCAGTGGAATGGTTCATGCAGACACTGCTGATAATGATAATCACCTTTATTTAAAGTACCAGTATATATCTCACAAAACAAATTCTGCTTTAACCCGTCACTAGTTGTACTCTGAGCAGTTTTTAAGGTACCCGGGGGCAGTTATAGGGCTATGAGTCTTGCTCTTGCCTTCTTACTAGTTATATGCAAATATGCATTTTTCCTTACAAGATATTTTCCTCAGAAGGAAATGTTTCTGAGCACTTTAGAACATACTTTGCTACAAACTCTCAATTTCATTCTTACTCAACACGGCAGGCCCTCGCCCTACATCCGCCTAAACGTCTGGAATCTAGAAGACCATTTTTGTTTAGTTATAGAGGTGTCAAAGTCTGGAATAGTTGGTACCAGATTGCAAACAATTGTAGGTCCCTATCCATCTTCAAAAGTCGCTCAAGAGAACATTTAATTCAACAGTGTAGTCAAGAAAGCTCTTGCTTTTCCCACTGTTAATGTTTCTTTTGTACTTCATATTCTGTGTTGCCACTTGTTCGGCATAATATTAATATTTTCATGATCATGTCATTAGGTCAAGAGTAATTTTTTATTTTCATTCATGTTCTGCATACAATTTTTATGATGTATTATTTTTTTTATTTTATGATTTTGTATCCTCATAACTTTATTGTTAAATGTTATTAGGTGGGGGCTCCTCATACCTACTGGCTTGCTCGCTGCTCCCTGCACAGTTTCTTTTAACTGCACTTATTTGTGTTAGGGCTGGGCGATATGGACCAAAAGTCATATCTCTAGCTGAATGGCGATACTCTATACATATCGATATTTTTTCTGTGCCTTAATTGGGGTTTCCCCCAAAGTATTATAGCATAGCATCTCTGTTAGCATAATTTTTTTCTGAGGCAAACCCTTAAAAAAACAGTCGGTTTTAATACAAAGCCTCGTGCCAAATGTCACACAGGTTCCTTTATTAACAGAGGTCTGCACAATATCAACATGTATAAAACAAATGAAATAAAATAAACTGCCTGCATATATAGAATAAAAATGCTTCTTGAATAAAATAAAACAAATATCCCTTTCCTGCATAACAATTAAATTAAAATACACTGTGCAATTAATACAATGTAGACAGTAACAGGCAGACTTTTCCACTGAGGTTGACAGTTGTGCAAATAACTAAACATTTGTGCAAATCTCAAGTCAATTTGTCACAAAATAAGCTATATCAAAATCCTAAAAAAAAAAATATATATATATATTTTTTTTTTAAATCGATATAAACGATATTGTCTCGTACCATATCGCTTTTGACAATATATCGATATATATTAAAATCTCGATATATCGCCCAGCCCTAATTTGTGTGATGTTATTTTTATTGTATGTGCTAAATAAAACTAAACTAAACTAAACTAAACTCAAGGGCCCATAGTGGTTCACCTCAGTTGCCAACCCGAGGACTTGAACCAGCCCCCCCTGTAATCACTAGGCTACCGCTCCACGGCTGCTGACGGTGCTGCATGTGTTCATTGATCAGCCTGTCCAAGGGAGGCGTGCATGTGTGTGTTCTGATAGTGGGCGTGTTTAGGGAGTGGCCTGATTACTCGTTTGTTCTCCTGTAGTGGTTCTAGTGCCCTCTCACACTGCTGTGTCGGTTTATCTTGTTTACATTTGGCTTTTATTTCAGTAAATTGTATTCAAAAGTATTTTCTTCACATTTGTGCTCAATTATTTAAGCACAATTCAAAAGGTTTAGCATATGTATCATATTAAATCAGCAAAGGATCAACTGTTCCACCGCTGAATTAATCCGGGACTCATAACTTAGCCTTCTCTCTACAAATTAGTCACCATGATTATCTGTTTAAGAGCTTCATTGGATTTCCTTATTGTAAAGTTATAGTGTGTTACAGGTGGTGTGTGCGTGAGCGGGTTTGCCCTACCCTGTGTGCCCCAGGATGGTGGCGTGGTGCAGCGGGCCCCTGCCGTTGCTGTCGGCCTGGTTGACGTTGGCTCCGTTCTGCAGCAGGAACTCACAAGCCGCCAGGGCGTTCTGGTTAAAGGAGAAAGCAGCCGCTGCGTTCATTTGTATTTTATCGCATCATCTGAACAGGTTATCAGAAGAAAAAATATTTCTGCTGACCATTACGACGTGCTACATGGAGCTTTGTTATTCCCGGCTTACCGTATTTTCTGCACTATAAGGCGCACCGCATTATAAGGCTCACCAAATCTATGTTAAAATACCGTACTATAGTGGCTGGGGTTGAGTTACGTATCTACCTGATGGAGCTGCGCTACAGGAAATGCTACAAAATCCTACAGCAAATGCAAAAAAAAAAACAAGAAGAAAAGTACCGTATGTCAAACTTTATTAACAAAATAAAAACCAGCTTTGCTCCGTCTCGTCAAAGTCGCCATTATGTGAGTCAGCGTCGCTGCTGTTGTCTTGAACGTCTGTGACGATTCCTGACGTTTTTAGCACCAACTACATTACCCACAATCCCCCTGACTACAGTAACAGAAATGACCGTAATGATCATATATAAGGCGCACTGCATTATAAGGTGCACTGCCGGTTTTTGAGAAAATTAAAGGCTTTTAGGTGCGCCTTATAGTGCGGAAAATAAACGGTACTTCTGAAAATAAAAATGCTGCATTTATCCCAAGAGGTTGAGATATTTGAGTGTTATTTTAGTGCATTTGACCAGAGGGTGGTGTAACAGAGAGGCTTCGTAGGTCACCAGGACCCCTGGGAGTGAACCGAGCCCTCCTCACCACTGAGACGGCCTGTATGAGCGGGGTGCTCGACTCCTCGGCCAAGTTAACCCAGTTGACGTCGGCCCCGTGGGCCAGAGCGTCGGCCATGACGGGGAAGTTCTGCAAGGCTGCAGAGCGGTACAGCAGCGCCCCGGGATGAAGGCCGCTCAGATCCTCCTCATCCTCTTCTACATCTGAAGGGGGGGGAAGAGGGTTCATGCATTCTGTTTGATTAGTTCATCGTTTTGATAACGACTGAAGAGATTTGTTTCAATGGTTTTGATTGTTTTGATCAAGCCAGATGATGCACCTGTGTGGGTTAACGTGTGCCATCTCACCTTTGTAAAAGCTGGTATTGTTGGTCTGTATGTCACTGGGGCTCAGCCCTGAGGAGAGAGATAGGGAGTCACTAGAACTGGTTTACTCTGCTGATTGCCACAAAACACACAACAAATTCAGTGGAAAGGTCAGTGAGATTATCAACTTGTGCTGGATCACCAATTGTTGTGATTGTTTGCTGCTATTTGGTTAAAACCAGCAGGGTCAACCAAGTAGATAAGGCTGAAGCACAACCATTCTAGGGCTGGGGATCGATTCAAATGTCAAGAATCCGATTTGATTCTGATATTGATTTGGGTTAGTGTTATTAAAACTGTTTTTTGAGCTGTTGTATGAATTATATGACTGTAGTTGTGCAAAATATTACTACTAGTATTATATTGAGATTAAACAGCAAGTATTGCAGCTAATGATGCTGTAAGGACCAATCAGCTCCCAGAATGCTGATAGAACTGCTTTCAGAAACATCATGGGGCAGAATTACCAAACAGATCCAGGGAGGAAACAGAGACGGATGAAATCGGTTTTATTTTTTCCCACATTCCGTTTTTATTTGTTCCATTTTCGGTCTATTTTGGTTTTTAATTTTTGAGCATTTGGTTTTTAGCATTTTTTGCAAATGTAACCCCAAGACAGTAAATAAAGTAATGAAATATAGACAATGTATGCAATTATAACCTAACACTTTAATGTTTTCATACCTTTAAACATATTTAAAGGCAAAAACATGGCACCAGTTATTCTCATGTCCAACAAAACATTCCTTTTTTGGGGATAAACAAAAAAATATCCAAAAGTTGTAATGTAATGATGAAAAAAAAAATACAGAAATAAATAAAATGTATTAATTTTTTATTTTTTTTAATAATAAAAATAAATAAATAAAATAAATTTAAAAAAAAAAAATTGATCTTTAGATGTATGAATCGATTTTTAGGAATTAATATGAGAATCGATTTAGAATTGGGAAATCAATTTTTTTTCACGGGCCTAATCCATTGTGAAGTTTTTCTCCCCCAGGGTGAGTTTACCTGTGACCCGAGGCAACGTGGCTCGATTGGGTTTGGGTTTGAGAGGCGGCCGCACCACGGTCCGGTCCTGCGTGGTGGCTCGGTTCCTCCGGGCGCTGGACCGCCTCAGGGGAGGATTCCTGCCCGTTTCAGGCAGCTTTTGGATGAACTTCTTCTCGACATATTTTGACCGAATCCATGACTCCTTGTCTCCTCTGAGAGCCAGAGAAACAGAAAGATGTAGGGACATGCACATTTCAGTATACAGGACTGTCTCAGAAAATTAGAATATTGTGATTTTCTGTAATGCAATTACAAAAACAAAAATGTCATACATTCTGGATTCATTACAAATCAACTGAAATATTGCAAGCCTTTTATTATTTTAATATTGCTGATCATGGCTTACAGCTTAAGAAAACTCAAATATCCTATCTCAAAATATTAGAATATTCTGGGAATCGTAATCTTAAACTGTAAACCATAATCAGCAATATTAAAATAATAAAAGGCTTGCAATATTTCAGTTGATTTGTAATTAATCCAGAATATATGACATTTTAGTTTTTTTTTTTAAATTGTATCACAGAAAATAAAGAACTTTATCACAATATTCTAATTGTCTGAGACAGTCCTGTAGTGTGTAGTGTTATGCACTTGTATGGAGCAAACTCCAAAAGACAGTCCTGTATACAATAAAGAAAAAGAAGAGGCCTTGTGAACGCTTGTGTTCATCCCTTTTTGACTTTTATGTGCATCATTCTAACGAGTGCTTTCAGGATGCAGGAAACTTTGTTTTATCTCTCAAAGTCCCCTATTTGATAATAATCTGTTGCATTACAAATTTATGATTCTTAACCACTGTAAAATAAAATCTGTGTTTGTCAGATAAGGATTTATTTTTCTGTGCAAAGCACGCAGGCTCACAGAAAGTCTCCGGAAACAACTGCATCTGTGTCATATAGCTGTGGCACTTCCTGTCTCCTGTGACGCATCGCACAAGAAAGATGAGGAAGTTAAAGGATGAGTCGAAAAGAAAATGTCATTTGCAGATAAACATCTTTTGTTAGCTGCAAATTTTAACAGAGGTTGCATTTTTATAACAGACCTGCTGAACCATCTATAGTCTCAACCCTGTTTTATCAAGGAGCTGGAGTGAATCAGAGCTGCATGAACAGGCAGAATCACCTTCAGCCATCCATATTCTAGCAGATGTGTAGAAGAGAGTGTGCTCATCTCAAGTATTTTAGCTGCTGCACAAAGAGTGACCTTGTGCATGAAAGAAGAAAACCACATCTGACGCTTGAGCTCAACAAGGCACAACAGCATGTCTGCACAATTTGAAGATGGAAGTGAATGCTTCAAATGAATGCCTTTGTTACTACTATTTCAATTCATCCAGCACACACATATAGAAGACAATGATTGAAAACTAGTACACGTGAAATCAGTCAATAAGAATAATCCTTCATGCATTCATTATTTTTCATTTGAATATACACGACTGTCTAAGAAAATTAGAATATTGTAATAAAGTTCTTTATTTTCTGTAATGCAAAAATGTCATACATTCTGGATTCGTTACAAATCAACTGAAATATTGCAAGCCTTTTATTATTTTAATATTGCTGATCATGGCTTACAGCTTAAAAAAACTCAAATATCCTATCTCAAAAAATTAGAATATTCTGGGAATCTTAATATTAAACTGTGCACCATAATCAGCAAAATTAGAATAATTGCAATATTGCTTGCAATATTTCAGTTGATTTGTAATGAATCCAGAATGTATGATATTTTAGTTTTTTTTAAATTGCATTACAGAAAATAAAGAACTTTATCACAATATTCTAATTTTCTGAGACAGTCTTGTACGTTTAGTTATTCCTTTTCCTCATTTCAGAAACATTTCAGATAAGCTAGTATAGTGTTTAGTGTTATGCACTCGTATGGAGCAAACTCCAAAAATGCTGGATACTACATTTCCCACAATGCAACTGGTAAAGATGAACCTATTAGGTTGTCAGCAGACATACTGGTGTCTAAAATCCTCTTTGCAGATCTAGCAACACAAGTTTACTATGCAGCAGATCAATTTCAGCAGCATCCATTGTGCTTCCTATACATTTGTATTGTATTTGTATTTTATTTTTAAAGGAAAAGAACCAGGGACAGTACATATTAATAAAAACATGTTCATGTAAATATGCTAGATTAGAGCCAGTGGCTAATTTGCATCTTTAGTGCATGTTTTGCTCATTCTAGATATGGCATTTGGAAGAGTTTTTGTGGTTAGCATGGGTGGTTTCGTTGTCTCAGCTCTGCTGCTTAAATTGTATTTTCACAATACTGGAGTTGAAGTTTATCAGTTTGAGGGCACACCACTGAAAACAGTGACCCGGTAGCTCTCTGTAGAACTCTGGTAGGTACTGAAATGCCAGAGAAACTACGATCAAAGGCTTGCAGGGCTGGTTGCTCTCTTCCTGTGATAGGAGACTTCTTTTTCCTGTGAAAAGTTGTCGTTTTGTTTCCACTGACCACCGAGAGCTCATATGTGTTTTCAGTCTGAGAAGCCTTTCATGTGATCTGCTGATTAAACATCGTGCGTGTGCAATCTCCTACACCGAATCATGTTGACCCTCTGTACCTTGGACTGGAGGGGTTGGGCTTCTTGATGGTGATTTCATCAATCCGAGCTTCATAGATTCTGTTGATTACTGTGTTTCCCAACTCACACATCAACTTCAGGAAAAGAAAGAAGCAAAGAAAGGACAAAATGAATTAGTCTTAGTGCTAATTGCCTTTTGGGAAGGGTTTAGTTAAGGAAAAAGGGTTTTAAATAATCCCCTCACATAATCACTAGTCTAACAGGAACACTCTGTTGACATAGAAAAGGCCATAATGAGGTTTTGTGTAGCTACAGGCGTTAAATGGTTAAATTACCTTAATGAGCTCTGGCTCCCAGGAGTCGAGAGTGAGAGAGCGTACTTTGGAAAAGTGGACTCCCAGGCTCCTGTTAGAAAGGGAAACCATTAAACCGCAGGATTCCTGCCAAGTGTGTGTAAGTACATGTTCAGCTAGCCTAGTGGGGACCCGATTGGACGTTAAACTTTTAATGTGAGGACATTTTGGAGTATGAGGACTTTTTTTTTTTAATCAGTTGTGAGCAGTACTCGAGTTGTAAAAAAAAAATCAGGGGGGGTGGTGGATTTTATCATATGTGGACAGATAATTTGTGCTGATTACAAATAATATAATATATTACAAATAATAGCAGTGACCAAAACACCTGCAGAAATACTGCAGGAATGACATAGCAGCAGTTAAATGCAGCCTTCTGTAAGCTTTAAATATCCACTGGGCTTACATCAAATACATCAAAACACAACAATAAAAAACACTTTTCTGAACTTATCAATATGACTCTGTCCTTCACAGGATAAGTAACATGGATCACTGCAAAAACTCAAAATCTTAACAAGAATATTTGTCTTATTTCTAGTTAAAATGTCTCATTTTAGTAAAAGAAAATCTCATTACACTTAAAACAAGACTCATCACTGGAAAAAACAACAATTTTCACCTGTTTCAAGTAGATTTTCACTTAAAATAAGTAGAAAAATCTGCTAGTGGAACAAGATTTTTTTGCTTGTAATAAGAAGATAAATCTTGTCCCACTGGCAGATTTTCCTACTTATTTCAAGTGAAAATTTACTTGAAACAGGTGAAAATTGTCAAATAAGTTATTTATCTGGTGATGACTCTAAATGTTGAAATAGCAGTAATAAGATAATCCTTTAATAGTCCCACAGAGGGGAAATACCACATTCATTGATGAAATGACATAAGGGATGGAAAGGGGGGATGGCAGTTTTACAGGGGGGATGATTTGGACCGTATTTAATTCAGGGGGGGATGCCATCCCCCCTCATCCCACCTCAACTTGAGTACTGGTTGTGAGAACTTATGCACATCTTATTGTAGACTGAAGGGGTTGGGAATGTACTCGACACAAAAGAAGTCTACCTGTGTATTCCTGAGCAGACGATGCACAACGTGATGCCGAGGTTGATGGAGGCCCAATCGGGACCGGGCTCTCCACAGTCGCAGCATTGCTTGTTCCCTGAGATCGCCTGGACCTCCTCCAGCGCCTTGCAGCCCTCGTTCTCTTGATCCATGCCCCCTCCACTTCCTCCTCCCCCTAAAATTTTCGCCGACATGGAGCTGCAGCGCTGTCTCTGATAAGAGAAAACACACAGGAATTAAGAAACGCACACACACACAGAACTTCCTCTGAATTTCAGAGGATTGAACTCCCCCTGAAAATACAGATTGGGAAGATAAAAGCGTGCACGTGTGTGTGTCCTCACTGGGCTGTGTGTGTCCTCTCTGCGCTCTTGAAAGGCCGAGGCAATGCTGTTTTGGACGGCTCGGATCCATGCTTGCTGCAGCCTTTCAGAGTCTGCCTGCAGCAAGCAGCATCTGACCACACACACACACACACACACACACACACACACACACACACACACACACACACACACACACACACACACACACACACACACACACACACACACACACACACACACACACACACACACACACACACACACACACACACACACACACACACACACACACACGTTACGTCAATCCACGCGTAAGAGGCTCAAACACACGTAGGCAGTGACTGCATGAGGCTGTCTGTGCACATATACTCACTTCGAAGGGGACACCACTTCAAAGCAGAACCGCCTGTCATTTTCACTGCTGGGCTTGACTGTGCAAAGACGCAAGTCCTCCACCACGACTGTGGGCTGCTCCTGCAAGAAACGTGCACAGGAAGGAGAAGAAAAAGAGCAATGAAGACGGCGTATGCATCTGCATATATGCCATGTTTCCACACAGCTCTTTCTTGTGCACCTTTAAGAAATTACAGTATATGTTGGAAATTTTACCTTGAACTTTTTCTGATACACCAGCTGATTCTTCTGAATCGAAAACCAACGTCTGAGGTAGAGAAAGGACGATCACGAGTCTGTAATTTAGTCATTTAAACCATTGTTGCTGAATGGTTTTCCGGTGAAACGTGTACCTGCTCCAAGTCTTGAAGGCGTTGCTGGCCCTCTTGTAGAGGTAGCCCTCCATTGCAATGCCATTAGCTGCATCAGCATTGAAATCCATGATGGAGTCATCGTAGGACATGTCCTGCAAAAGGTAAAGAGATACAGGTCACTTTCTGGTGCTGAAATTACAATATTGCAGCACTGTCCAAAATCCTGTAGATTTCAAAGTGAGTTAATCCAAACATTTTGTGAAAGTGTCCATTTAAGAACGGCTCCTGCATGACAGGAGGAGGCAATGTTGCAGTCAAACCTATTAGGATTGCTTTAAATTGTTCACTGCATGCAAATATCTTAAAAATGCCTCAGCATTTATCATGGCTGTTGGTTGTAGACAGATTAAAATTAAGTCTCCTTACTTTCATGAGGAATTTGATTAACAGTAAAAAACCACAATATTTGGCAGATCAGATAGTGTTCACTAGAAACGTCAATAAATATCTAACCAACCATAAATATCCAACCAGACAATCATGGTTATGATCATTTACTGGCACCTTAGCCAAGAACAAACTTTTTAAAACACACTGTTTTATACAGAGCTATCACAGGATGGAACACATTACCTAAAAACATCAAAAATATTACATCATACAACATAAAATACAGTTTTAAAAAGGTAGCAAAAGACTTTTTACATAAAATTCAATGAGTAACAAATATATCACATGCTATAATTTATTACAGGAATTTATTTGCGGGTTATACTTCGTGGTATTGTAATGACTGTATGATTATTCTTTGTACCAATAATGTATTTTAGAAAGTTTGCTGTTTGTGTATATGATGACTCAGTGTTACAGTGATCCGTAACAGCGATAAATGTGTGTATGTGTGGACCATGTTCTTTTAAAATTGTATTGGGGACCCCAGGAAGAATAGCTGATGTCCTGACATCAGCTAATGGGGATCCTATAAATAAACAAATAAACCTATTCACAATGCAACTGCATTAAGAGTCAAAAATCTTTTTAAACCACTTTCTTTGCTAAAGAGGTGTGCGTTTTCATGAGTGTCTTACCTTCTTCTTGATTGCTGCATGTCTCTGCTCCATGTCCCTCTTCTCCCTGGCAGCATCTAGGACAAACTGGGTGTGCTGTCAAAACAAAAACATACATTATTCTTCAACAAATGCTGATTCATATAATTCAACATTTACTATTTGCTTCAATGAATATCAACATTCCCCTATTTTTATTTTCCTCTCAACATTTTTCTTTAATCTGTTTTATGAAATGAGAGCTCAACAGGAGGTCCATCACTCGTGAGTTAGGAACTGTTGAGCTTCTTGGTTTATCTGGTACCAAACCCACGAAACACGTGAATCTCGTACAGAGTCTGTTTAGTGTTTTACTCTCGAATCTTTCCATTTCTGTCTGAACTACTTATTCTCCTTCCTATCATTTCCTGTTGAAACAGGAAGACTTGAGCTGTGGTTTAGTGAGGCCAGTGACTGTTTTCACAATTTGTTTCCTGTTTAAAATTCTTTTCATTAAAGAAAACAAAACACTCGGCAGTAATACTGCCGATGCTCGGGGCTGACGGTGCACAAAAACTTTAGCTTTTATCCTTTTTCTCCAGTTTCCATGGACGAACAGCTGGAACTAGCACACACACATACATGCGCACACACACACACACAGACATGTGAAATATTTCCTGTTGTTGCTCACTTTTTCCTGTCACGATGAAAGTGTGATGTCATCTTGTGACTCTGCTCCACCCCAGAAAGATGCCAGCATGGATGCAGTCTATCCAAATAACACGTAAGATCTTCACAGTTGTGAAGACAAGTGCTTTTGTACAAATGTATCTTCATAATCACGGTCAAAAAATCTGAACAGCATTAACTATGTAAGTTTGTATGCAAGTGTTCAACAGTTTGAATTCATTTACCATTTAAAATTCAAGAATGCTCTGTAACCCTTATTCAAGATTCACTCTTCTTCTTTTTTAAAAGGTACAGCTTTACAGAAAGACTATAGATTATTTGTGAGGCTATTATCAGCCAGACAGCAGTACAGCTGCACGATAAGAGGAAAAATACTACCAGACGTCTAAGAAGAAAAACAAAAAACCAACAGAAAAATGTTGGAATGACTTAGAAATTTGCATGATGTCATCCCGAGTCTCCTGGTCTACAAATGTCCACTAAAATGAAGTTAGTGGAGCAGCTTACAAACAAGATCCAGACCCAGACTGTGTTCTATGAATGAGGAGTTGATCATATTACACCGTGCAAGAGTCTGGACTCTTTCAGTTCCTTGTATCTGCTTTAAAGTCTATTATTAAAATGTATACTGGGGCTGACATGGCTCATGGCCACACCGTAACACTTTGCACTAACATGCACTATTATTGATTACAAAAGAATGCTCATGAACACTTGGGGAATCAATTGATCTTATTTTATCTTTGAATTAACTTATTACTACCATTCAGTTGTTATATTATTTGCCAGCACGAGTCAGGATCTGGCCAAGCAATAGTGGTTTTGATTGGTGCTCATGTAGGTACTTTAGACTTTCTCATTTCCTAAAAAAACAGACTAAAAGAAGATGTTGATTATCCAGGACTTGGTGGCATGTACTGTACATTATGCTTATAACCAGTACTGGAGTTGAGGGGGGATGAGGGGGGATGAGGTGGGATGAGGGGGGATGGCATCCCCCCTGAGCCAAAAACTCCAGAACACCAGAAAAATAACTTATTTGACAATTTTCACCTGTTTCAAGTAAATTTTCACTTAAAATAAGTAGGAAAATCTGCCAGTGGGACAAGATTTATCTTCTCATTACAAGCAAAAAAATCTTGTTCCACTGGCAGATTTTTCTACTTATTTCAAGTGAAAATCTACTTGAAACAGGTGAAAATTGTTGTTTTTTCCAGTGATGAGTCTTGTTTTAAGTGTAATGAGATTTTTTTTTTACTAAAATGAGACACTAGAAATAAGACAAATATTCTTGTTAAGATTTTGAGTTTTTGCAGTGATCCATTGTACTTATCCTGTGAAGGACAGAGGCATATTGATAAGTTCAGAAAAGTGTTTTTTATTGTTGTGTTTTGATGTATTTGATGTAAGCCCAGTGGATATTTAAAGCTTACAGAAGGCTGCATTTAACTGCTGCTATGTCATTCCTGCAGTATTTCTGCAGGTGTTTTGGTCAGTGCTATTATTTGTAATATATTATATTATTTGTAATCAGCACAAATTATCTGTCCCCATATGATCAAATCCACCACCCCCCCTGATTTTTTTTTACAACTCGAGTACTGCTTATAACTGGTATGGTTTCTCACGGATCCGGAGGTTGGGGCTGTCGTGTGTGTGCAACTTTTGCATCGGATGTTGATTCACTAGTTCCTCGTTAAGATCATTGACCAACACGGTGGCGTAATCCAGACTTTTTACAGAGTGAGAGGGCTGTGCCTGACCAGAAAAGCTCAAAGAAAGCTATGCTGCCATCATATTTTCTGCACTGTTTTCCATTGTGCTTATTCTGTGAGACAATTGTACTGAAACATGATGGAGAGCAAAAACGAAAGTTACGCCTGTAACTACGGTTCTATGAGTCCCGGATGACCGCCAGGCGGTGCTGTAAGCACTGGATATCTCCCCTCGCGCATGCGCATGTCGAGTACAATACCAACAATGTCACGTCACCCGTGACCCCTGCATGACCCCCGGAAGGGTATATCTTCCGGCGTCATCATGGGATCGACTCCTAGAATCTTCTCGCGAGAGCACGAGGATTCGGAGTGACCGGCAGGCCTGGCGGTCATCCGGGACTCATAGAACCGTAGTTACAGGCGTAACTTTCGTTCTATTTCGTCCCTACTGACCGCCAGGCGGTGCTGTAAGCACTGGATGACGAATACCAACAATGTCACATAGAATCCCGGTCACATACCTCACTGATCAGGGGCAGAAGGACCCGGGAGTAGAACCAATGGTTGGGGAGTGGCGACATTGATCCGGTAAAACCTGGAGAACGTGTCCGGCGACGTCCACGAAGCTGCTGCGCAGATGTCCTCCAGAGGCACCCCCTTCAGGGCAGCCCAAGAAGCTGCGACGCTTCTGGTTGAGTGGCACCTCACCCCCACTGGTAAGGGGCGGCCACTGGCCCTGTAGGCGTGCTCGATGGTGTCCACCACCCAGTGGGACAGGCGCTGTCTAGAAATAGCGCGCCCCCTGTTAGGGCCACCATGACAGATAAAAAGCTGCTCTGACCGTCGCACAGGCGCGGTGGCAGCAACATAAGCAGTAAGGGCCCGTACGGGGCACAAAGGGCTTGGCCCACCCCCCGCAGGCTCGGGGTCGAACCGGGCAAGCTGGATAGGCCGATTAGCATGATCGCGTGGCAGGACCTTGGGCAGGAACGCCACGTTCGGCCACAACGTAACCCCTGAGCCATCCGGGTTCCACCTCAGGCAGTACCCGCTGACTGACAGGGCATGTAACTCACTGACTCGCTTTGCTGACGTCATAGCGAGGAGAAAAGCCGTCTTCATAGAGAGACACTTCAGGTCCACCTGGGCCAAGGGCTCAAAAGGTGGAGAAGAGAGGGCACCTAGTACCATAGACAGGTCCCACACCGGGGCCCTTGGGGTCCTCGGGGGGCGCAGCCTCAGAGCCCCCCTAAGAAAGAGAGAAACCAGCCGGTGGCACCCCACGGTGGCATTCTCGACCAGGGCATGTCGTGATGAAATGGCCGCCACGTACACCCGTAAGGTGGACTGAGCACGGCCATCATCCAGGAGGGACTGAAGGAACTCCAGGATCGTGGCCACAGGGCAAAGCATAGGGTCCTCTGCCCCGTCTGCACACCAGGCAGAGAATCTCCTCCACTTGCACTCATACTGGAGGCGGGTGGAGGGCGCACGAGCGTTCAAGATGGTAGTAGGGTTGTCACGATACCAAATTTCTGTTTCGATACCGATACCAATATGTATTTCGATACTTTTCGATACTTTTCGATACTTTTTGTAAAAAGGTGGAACTCTCTCAATGTCAATATTTTCCTTTATTTTAAAGCAGACTTTGGGAACAATCACAACAATAAATAAAATAAATAATTGGCATGGGATATTAAAATTTTCAAACCTTTAGAACAGTGTGAACAAGTAAAATAAAGCAATGCCATTCAAATTAAAGTCACGATGTTAAATAAAATACTGTAGCAGCAAAAACTCCTGCTTCTGAGTGGGTGGTGTCACCCTCTCTGAGCCAGGAGCACTGGACTTCTGTAATTGGGGGAGGGAGGGGGTACAGTATTTTAATTAACATGGTCATTTTAATTTGAATGCCATTGCTTTATTTTACTTGTTCTCATTGTTCAAAAGGTTTGTGTTTTGAAACTATAGGCCACATGAAACATTACATGGGCATAACTAGAAAAATAAATTGAGGATCATTCTATCATCTACAGGACTGTCTCAGAAAATTAGAATATTGTGATTTTCTGTAATGCAATTACAAAAACAAAAATGTCATACATTCTGGATTCATTACAAATCAACTGAAATATTGCAAGCCTTTTATTATTTTAATATTGCTGATCATGACTTACAGCTTAAGAAAACTCAAATATCCTATCTCAAAAATGTTGAATATTCTGGGAATCTTAATCTTAAACTGTAAACCATAATCAGCAATATTAAAATAATAAAAGACTTGCAATATTTCAGTTTATTTGTAATGAATCCAGAATGGATGACTTTTTTGTTTTTTTAATTGCATTACAGAAAATAAAGAACTTTATCACAATATTCTAATTTTCTGAGACAGTCCTCTAGGATAGGATGAGATATTGTAGGTTAGTGGAATGTTTTACAAAAGTGTGTTTTAATATATAATATTAATTAATATAATTCATTGCCTTAATGGTTTATAATATATATGAAACATTAAATAATATTAAAATATAAAAAATATATTAAAGTTATATTCTAGTGTGTGGAATTTATTTAAATATTTTAAGAATGTAATTTTTTTTTTTTTATATATTTTAAAAATTGCATTTATTAACCATGGACATGTTTTAACTCTCTGTATAGGCTACTGTAGGTTTACTGCGGGCTGGGAGAGGCTCTGTACTTCTTTCATTGACATGACAGAGCAGTGAACTGGTGAACAAAGTTATCAGCTGTCGTTCTTGACTGAAGTCGTGGAACAAGTCCGCGTGGTTGTCCTTTAAATGTTTGGACAAGTTTGAAGAGTTGCCTCCTTTTGCGAGACACGCGTTGTAGCAGCGCTTGCACTGCGGTGCGTCTGGTTCAGCGGCTCGCCCTTATCGCTTGGTTTGAACCCGAAATATTTCCACACCATACTTCGGGCCCCCATTTTGTCCAAAAGTACGGGCTTTTCTGCAGCTGCCATCTCTTTTTATTTCAATTTTATTTCAACCCGCTCTGTCTGTCTAATAACACGCGACTTCTCGTTTCTCTCTCCTCCGCATGCGAGTGGGAGGGGGAGGCGGCTCTGCTTCTGCAACTACGTCACACTCGTGGACCTTGCCGTGCTTAAAGAGACAGGCTCCAATTTACCAATTCGTTTGCATAGAAAAAATATATAAAAGTACCGTTTGTTTTTAAATGCTGGTATAGTACCGTTTTCAAAACTCTAGTACCGCGGTACTATACTGGTACCGGTATACCGTGCAACCCTAGATGGTAGCCCTGACGGGCTCAGTACAGCTTGACACTAACGGGTCGGGCCCTGCAGTGGCCAGACCCAGAGTTGAAGGCGACGGGGGTCGGGATGCCAAATCCGACCCCCCAGCTGGGACAGAAGGTCCCTCCGGTCGGGTAGGCGCCATGGCGTGCCGCAGCAGAGCCTCCGCAGCAGTGGGAACCACGGTCTCCCCGGCCAGAAGGGGGCCACCAAGAGGAGCCTGTGACCTCTCTGGAGGACCCTCTGCAACGTCGGCAGGATTAAAGGTAGTGGGGGGAACGCGTACAGGAGCCCGTCGGGCCACTCGTGCCCTATGGCATCCTGACCCAGAGGACTGGTCTCCTCTGTCCAGGAGAACCAGAGGGGGCAGTGAGCCGAGACGCCCGAGGCGAAGAGGTCCACCACCGCTCTGCCGAAGAGGACCCAAATCATCCCCACTACCTCCGGATGAAGCCGCCACTCTCCTGGGGGAGGCTTGTGTCGGGACAGGAAGTCTGCCACCTGATTCCTGACCCCTGGCAGGTATATCGCCCGCAGGCTGAGGAGGCGAGGAGCGGCCCACGTCAGAAGGCCCCGGGACACCTGCAGCAGCTGTGCAGACCCGGTGCCCCCCTGGTGGTTGATCTGGGAGACAGTGGACACATTGTCCGACCGGACCAGTACGTGCCTCCCCCATAGGTGAGGTAAAAAGTGCTTGAGTGCTCGGTGTACAGCACGGAGCTCCAGCACATTGATGTGGTGTGTGCGGTCCCGCGCAGACCACTGCCCTTGGGCAGGCCTGCTGCGCCAAACAGCACCCCACCCCGAGAGGGAGGCATCTGCGGTGACAGTCTCCCGGAAGGAGGGGATAGTGCCCAAGGGCACACCCCCCAGCAGGAATGCCCCGTCTTTCCAGGGTGCCAGGGCATGGACACACACCCGCGACACCCTGACCAGCCTGTGCCTGTGCCTTTCGGCATCCAGGCGAAGGCTGTTCAGCCACATCTGCAGGGGGCGTAGCGTCAGCAGGCCCAAAGGAACAACAGCCGAGGCGGCCGTCAATACGCCCAAAAGCTGCAGGAACTGGAGGTAAGGCAGCCGTCTGCCCCTCCTGAATCGGGGGAGGAGCCGCAGGATGTCGCTCACACGCCGCGGTGAGAGACAGGCCCTCATGGTCACCGAGTCGAGTACCAATCCTAAGTAGGCGACTCGCTGGGAGGGAGCCAGACAGCTCTTCCCTCTGTTCACTGTGAGCCCTAGTTTGGCCACATGCGACAAAAGGAGGGCCGTGTCTGCCACCACTTGTTCTCGGGACGGCGCGCATATCAGCCAGTCGTCCAGGTACGGCAGAACCTTCATACCCTGTGCCTGCAGGGGAGCGAGGGCTGCCGCCACGCACCTGGTGAAAACTCTTGGGGACAGGGAGAGCCCGAACGGGAGCACCCTGAACTGGTAATGGCGGTCCTGATAGGCGAACCTCAGGAACCGCTGGTGCCGTGCCGCAATCGGCACGTGAAAGTAAGCGTCCTGTAGATCTACCGTCGTAAACCACTCCCCCTGACCGACCGCACGCAGAACATCTGCTGTGGTCAGCATCCGGAAGGGCAGGGCCTTCATGTACCCGTTGAGGCCTCTCAGGTCCAAGATGGGACGAAGGCCGCCGTCTTTCTTGCTGACGAGAAAGTAGGTTGAGTAGAACCCCCGGGGCTGCAGCAGGGGGTCTACCGGCACAATGGCGCCCTTGGCCAGCAGGACGGACAACTCCTGAGTCAGAGCCAGAATGTTCGCCGGGTCTCTGATGACGGTCATCATGACCCGGCCGGAGGTAGGGGGCCGGTGTCGGAACTGCAGTACGTACCCGTGGGTTAAGGTGGAAATTACCCAGGGGTCCGACGAGCAGGCAGCCCAGTGACTGAGCTGCTGCCGGGAAAAGCAGCCGACGACCGGCCCCGTGGCCCTAGCGCCGTCTCCCCCGGCCTCTGGACGTGCCGGGGGGGCGATGGTCGAGGCCAACACCCCAACGCTGCTGGGGCGGTCCGCGCACAGGGGGGCGAAACCCCCCGGCAGGCTGTCCAACGGGCCGTTGGGAGCTGCGCTGGCTCCTGCGGGCAGGAGGCTGGGGGCGACGTCCAGGGGCGGACGAAGGGCCCCTCGGTGTACTGGAAGCGGGCGCCCTCCTGTGAAGGTGCACCAGTCGCTGCCTGGTCTCATCGGCCAGGGCGGTGCGGTCCAGAGCTTCCAGGGCAGTTGCCCCAAACAGCTCCCCCGGTTCTGCCGGTGCCTGACGAAGAACCCTACGAGCAGTTTCCGTCAGGGGTGACTGCGCCAGCCAGACATGACGGCGCGTGTGCACCAGAGTGGACATCAGCCGCCCCAGTTCCCTCGTCTGGGAGGCAAAAGCCTGTAGGGACACATCACACAAGTCCCGTGTGGAATCATCCACCTGTGCATCCTGCAGGGAGGTGGAGAGAGCCAGTAGCAGATGAGAAAGGGTGTTCCCCAGCCGGCCGATGCGCGCCGCTGTTTCATAAGCCTTACAAATATGCCCATCAGTAACCCTACACTGGGTAGAGGGGCACTTGGGATCTGGCTTCAGAGCCTCATCAGGAGCCACTATCAGTGCTGCAATGGAGGGCTCGATGGGGGGCATGTGGTGGAGACCAGCCACTGCAGCGTCCTGCATCGCCGTCAGAGCACGGTCATCAGCTGTTAGCCTGGAGAGGGCTGTGACATCTCTCCAGCATGAGTGCAGCTCCCTCAAAAAATCCGACGAAGGCGGAATGGTGAATTCCACCGGAGAAGGATTGCGCCTGTGGAAGGCGCTAGAGGCCACCCCCGCACGCGGTGCATCCAGCTGCAAGTGTGCCAGGGCAGTGCGGATAATGCTCTGCACGGAGGAACAAACCGTCCCCTCCCGAGAGCTCTGGGCAGATGAGTGCGAGGAGAACCCCGAGCGCTGTGAGGCCGGGTCCCCTGAAGACACGTTGAAGTGGCTCGCCGAGGCTGCAATGGAGATGGCGTCCTCTGGCAGCGGCGGTGGCGACCCCAGAGCAAACTCTGGCATGGCAGGTTCCACCTGGCCAGTACCAGGTTGCAGATTGAGGAGGAGCGCCTTCATCTGCTCGATGTCGGCAGCCAAGCGATCTACCTTCGAGGAGAGCTGGCTCGTCATCCGCCGTCGTTTGGGGGCCCCCACCATTCTCTTTGCCGATCGCTTCAGAGAAGACTGCGGCTGGGATGAGGGGAGGCTGGCCGACGGCCCCGGCTGCTCAGGGCCCAGGCATGACACGCAGAGGTCCTGGTCAACCGCAGGATCCAGGGCAGCCATGCACCCTGAGCATGAACGCTCCATCACAGCGACCGGTGGGAGAGGGAGCAGACACGCTGCCGTCGCCACGGATGTGCCGGCAGGAGAGAGGAGCGGACACGCTGCGTCACCACGTAGGTGTCAGTGGGAGAGGGGAGCGGAAACGCTGCCGTCACCACAGCGAGCACGCTGCCGTCACCACCAATATGCAGGCGGGAGAGGGGAGGGCCACGCTACCGTCAGCACAGATGAGTCAGTGGGAGAGGGGAGCGGAAACGCTGCCGTCACCACAGCGAGCACGCTGCCGTCACCACCGATATGCAGGTGGGAGAGGGGAGGGCCACGCTGCCGTCAATACGGGTGTGTCAGTGGGAGAGGGGAGCGGAAACGCTGCCGTCACCACAGCGAGCACGCTGCCGTCACCACCGATATGCAGGTGGGAGAGGGGAGGGCCACGCTGCCGTCACCACGGCTATGAGAAAAGGCAAAAAAGGCGCCTTTACTCAAAAAGGAAGAGAACAATCCTCTCCTCTTTCTTTTCCCTTTTTTTTTTTTTTTTTTTAAGAAAAAATAATTGCAAGGAAAAAAATAATGTTGTCACATTAATAAAGTGGGAGAGGGAGCAAAACGCTGCCGTCACCACAAATGTGCCGGTGGGAGAGGGCGTGGCCTTCACCACGGCTGTAAGAAGGACAAAAAAAAGGTGTTTTTTTTTTTTTTTTTTTAAGAAAAAAATAATCCCTTTCTGTCTTCTTTTTTCTTTTTTTTTTTTTTCAGCAGAAAAAATAACTGCACAGAATATTCAGGTGTCGGGCGCAGCCAACAGCTTACCTTCTGTCAGCTGGCCAGGGGGGCGGGGCGGGGAGACGCCGCCGCCGCCGCAACGAACACCAATAAATACCGCGCGGCCACAGCCTCTTGGAGGACGACAGAGATCGTTACTCCTACCTTACGGCACGAAGCTGCACGGGGGCCGCGGTTTAGGGAGGAAAGGAAGAAGCTTTCAACCAGCCTTCTATTTCCGTCCTGTACTTCAGCGCGACGCGAGAAGAATAAGGAGTCGATCCCATGATGACGCCGGAAGATATACCCTTCCGGGGGTCATGCAGGGGTCACGGGTGACGTGACATTGTTGGTATTGTACTCGACATGCGCATGCGCGAGGGGAGATATCCAGTGCTTACAGCACCGCCTGGTGGTCAGTAGGGACGAAATAGAACTGAAGTTTCTTCACTGACCACTGGGGGCTGGTTGTAAAAGCAAGTCGATCTCTGATCACTCACATGTTAAAATGTCCAAATTTTCAGCAGAAATAAACATTTTGACAGCCCGGCTCAAAAGACAGTCTTGCTCTCCATAGTTAGATTTCACATTTAGCATTAGGTGGATGTTTCTTTTTCCCATGCTACATGAATTTATATAAAAGCAGCACATTTATTTATTATATGGGGCATAAACTTTTAACTGGCAGTCAGCTCAGCCAACGGCAGGCCATCATCACACCCTCATCAGTCATCATGAGGCTATGAAGCTTAGTGAAGTGTGTAAAAAACCCAGACCCTACTTGTATAAGATGTCACCTGGAGCCCATATGTTTTGGGGTTGCACGTCTCTGGCGACATTTTGGAAGAATATTTTAGATGCCTTCTCGACCATTTGTCATATAATTATTGAACCCAACCCTATGACTGCTATATTTGGAGTTCCCACGGATGATGCACCAGTTACCTCTCTCTCCTCAAGCCAATTTTATTGCATTTTCTTCTCTCATAGCCCGGAGACTTATCCTCCACAATTGGAAATCTGACAAACCCCCAACATTCACAGAATGGGTCAAAGATGTGATATCTTTTATACCTTTAGAAAAGCTTGGATACAACAGATTCAAATCTCGCCAAAAATGTATAAAGGCCTGGTCCCCTTTCTTAGAATTCATCCGTACGCTGTCTTTCGATGATATAGATTAGTATTATTTTTGTCATGTTTACAGTGTTACTGGGATGTGTGGAAACCCTCAATTGTACTAACTGACAAATGTTTGGACTAACGTGTAACCCTTAACCGTCCATGTGTTATTCATCTATTTATTTATTTTAACATCATTATTGTTGGTATTATTACTAATATTATTTTATTTATGTATTTTATTTTATATGTATTTATTTTTTCTTCCTTTTTTACATATTATGTTTTATTGCTATAATCTTCTTTGTATGTGGGAACCAGGGTGGGTGGGATATGTGTGGGGTTGTTTGTCTTAAAAAATATTGAAAAATCTTATAAAGTTATAAAAAAAAAAAACAAATCACTCCACTGTAAACATTCGCCTGCAGCTTCCTAGGCCTGTATGTTCCTCCCCTTTGCAACATGGTGCCAAGCAGCACGAGGAAAAAGAGGTTTCAAAACTGTTCTTCAGAAAACTCATGGGTGATGTCACAGATCGTCTGTCCAGTAATATTTACCGTCTCTTTCATAATTCATCATACCAATCAAAATATGCAGAATGACCACTTTTAAGACTGAAAACAAACATTTAATTATTCATCTACTAAGTTAATTTTACTAAGCTTATTACTTTCTAGCTAGCTGCTCATTTTTGACCAATATTATAATTCTTATTATTTTAAGCTCCAGCAAGAAACAAGAAAAACAACTTTTTGTCAAAAAGAGTTTGCTCTTCGTCGTTATATCAATGACATCTCAACGTATGCAGAGGTGGGTAGTAACGAGTTACAATTACTCCATTACATTTACTAGAGTAAGTTTACTTTTAGGAGTAGTTTTGAATCACTATACTTTTTACTTTTACTTGAGTAGATTTGTGAAGAAGAAACTGTTCCTCTTACTCCGCTACATTAGGCTACGTTGAGCTGTTACTTTTCTTTTATCCCTTTTATCCGCGTACGCGTCAATCTCATGACATCACTGGGTGATTCTTTGGGAAAAAATGTTTGTTTTTGCATGTTTTGTCACATTTACACAGACTCAAACACACACAGAGTTTCTATGAGTTCATGTTTGTTCTAGTTCTGCTGGTTAAAAAAGAAAAGTACAAAGGCTTGAAATTTTGTGCTACTTGTGCTTAATTTACTTTTTTATTCTGTTATTATTTTATTATTTATTAAAGTACTTGAATTTACTTTAACATTATTTTAATTTAAGCTATTTTTTATTAATTTTAATTTATTTTATTATTTTATTGATTTAATTTGCCTGAAGATGATTATTTTGTACTTCTGTCTGTTTGAATGGTTGTTTTCACCAAGTACTTTTTTACTTTTACTCAAGTAATTATTTGGATGACTACTTTTTACTTCTACTTGAGTCATATTATTCTGAAGTAACAGTACTTTTACTCGAGTACAATTTTTGGCTCCTCTACCCACCTCTGAACGTATGTGACATATCTTGTTGATCTCTAACAACAGTAACATGATATAAATGTCAAATTGAGTCAAAGGACATTTTTACCTCTTCGTTCAGTTTCTGTCGATATTCATTGAGCTCTGACAGAGACTGATGGCCTTGCTGGAAGAACTGGGCCTGGGCCTCCATCAACGACAGCACCTGGCGGCCAGCGGGAAACAGCATTTAGGAAACATTCAGCCAGGACAAATACATGAGGAAAACAGCCCCAGGAGAACACTTGGTAGAAACTCACAGCCATCACAATATCTGTCTTCTTCTTGGCCTCAATGACATTAATCTGGAACAACAGAAAGGCATGGTTACGTGCAATTCCAGGAAGAAAATAACCTCACTAGTTAGTTAGCTGGGAGTGACGACTGCATGACTGGGGAAAAACCCAGTGAAAAAGCTGTTGTCATTCAAAACCAGTGTTGTGCTAGTTACCGAAAAATAGTAACTAGTTACCGTTACTAGTTACTTCATTAAAAAAGTAACTCAGTTATTTAGACCAAAAAGTAATGTGTTACTATGAAAAGTAACTATTGAGTTACTTTAAATAAAAACATGTTTTTAAATGCTCCCATTAATGCCCCTCTATCTTTCATTTCAGCAGGTACTGTATGGATTTACATTGTGCATTGTGTTCTGCATTCTGATTGGCTAAACAGTCTCCCCGCTTCTTCACTTCCTGTATCAATAACGTTGGTTGCTTAGCAACAAGCTGAGAACGACCAATGAGTTTCAGCAGCAGCTCAAGAACGGGAGCCTTTGATGAATCGGTCATTACAGTCTAAGGCCCCGTTTACACATAGCCGGGTATTTACAAAAACGGATATTTCCCCCTCTTCCCGCCGCGTACCCTACGCCGTAGTCTCTGCGTCGATTTAACGCGGGACCATAATTCATGCTTTACTTCCAAGACGGAACGAGAGTCTTTGGTTTGGAGTGACAGAGAAGTGTGACTTTAGAATATAAAACAGGTAAAATACAAGAAAATATTGACGGTGGCCAAACAAATTGTAAACACAGGTCGCACACATGACGCTGGTGACGTTTCTGTTGCATAATGTGACGTTCTGAAGCCTAAATCTCTGTTTCCCTCCGTTTACAAGCAAACGTGAAAACAGAGTTTTTGCAAATCTCCACTTTGGCCGGAGTTTTCAGAAATGATCGTTTTTGGTGACTTTGAGCTTCGTTTTCGTGTAAACGAACGGCCAAAACGCATGAAAACGGCTCCGTTTTTGCTCCGTGTAAACGGGGCCTAAGAATCTTTTTGCCCAGAAGAAAAAACAGCGACAAAACGACCCATAACTATTTTCTTCTCTCGAAAAACACACTCTGCACCGCGGCTTTAGGAGAAAAAGACGCTACAGGGTCAGGATGCAGCGGCTCAGAAGAGCAGGGGAATACGTGCGAGGTGGTGCTGATCTCCGCAATTTGAAGCCTTTTTAATTGTAAAAAGAATTTCACTTACCACAGGTTCTTTTTGGAACGTAACCGCTGCAAAAAACGAGGGATTACTGTAATGATAATATCTCCACGTTGCGAAACTCGCCTTCTCTTGGCTCATGACCGTCATGTTTTTGAAAGCACACACACATCCCCACTAAGTTTCCTCCGGTCTCCGCGTGTGGGGAAAAAAGGCTTCACTGTAGCCAGAAATAACGGAGTAACGCACCGTTTGGTAACGGTAACTGAGTTACTGAATTTACGTTTACTTATTTACGTTTGAATTTACGTTACTTTGCGTTATTGTAACGCGTTACTAAATAACGCGTTAGTCCCAACAATGTTCAAAACACATCAACGATCAGATGTGTGGTTTTGTATTTCACCTGGGTCGTTGCTGGTACCTGTATGATTCTATGTATTCCGACCAAGCTTGATTGTCTGCACGTGTGCAGAACAATCGCCAAAAATCCCACAGAAAACTTTTTTGTTTGTTTTTACTATGTTGAGTGTTTGGTGTTTTTTTTTTTTTACCTCCAGAACGTAGTCCAAGGCTTCGGACCGAAAGCCCTTACGTGCATTGATCAGCGCGTTACTCGCCTCCTCCACTTCGTGTTGCTTCCCTCGCGGAGCCTGAGCGTTCCTGGACAGCGCCCCCTCCAGGGTTTCACTGCCGCGCTCAAACTCTTTTCGCACGTCCTTGAAGCGACGGACATCTCTGAGAGTCACGAAGGAAAAAAAGGATGGAATTGAACTGAATTGAACTGAAATGTTGGCTGGGTTTCTATTTCCATCTATCTGCACAAGACGTAATCTGGTCATCAATACCATTTCCCTTTGGGAGATATCTCTCTCACATGAAACGGATCATGTACCCCTGTTGTAGCCTTACAGCAGCACTATGTAACTTTCAGCTTTTGTTGAGTTTGGCGGCTCCTTTGGACAAAAGCGGTAGTGCTTTACCAGAAAGAACACTACATTTCCCATGAGCACCGGCGCGTACTGCCGGAAAACTCCTGTCCCCGTCACGTGCATTTGATAATGCGCTCTGGTTTTGTTCTACTGCACCTTTTTCCTGTCACGTTTTTTAGAGGGACTTCGTCATAAATTAGTAGTCCAACATACTTACTGACAAAATAAAAAAAACAAAACTTTATAACCTGTGAATAACTGAATGTTTTGCAGATCAGCCCTGCACAATTTTACAGTTCTTACGAAAAATACTGGAAATGTTCATTACATTTTCTTTGCATTGCATTCTTTCCTCTAGTGCTGTAATTCTATTCAATTGTATTATTATTTTATAAAGCTTTCTCATTGCCAATTACACAATTTTATGATCACTATTATTATTCTCATATGTCTGTTGTTGATATTGTCTGTAATTTTAGAATTACCAAAACCCAAGACGAATGTGAAAACAATCTAATTTTTATTCTTATTGAACATAGAACTCTACATTTACATTTGTATCATAACTGTGGCTTGTTTTATCTCCATAAATCCCCATCGGTCGGACATCCCTCCTTGTCTTACAGCCCATGCCAGCGAGTGAACGCCAGTGTCGTGCCAAAAAGTGATTGCCTGCCAGAATCTGAGTTCTCCCCTGAAAATGGGTCTTTTTACCTGTTAAAAATTGATTGAAGGCCAAATACAGTTAATGAAAGGTTGTTTCTACCTAAATATGATTTGATCTCATTCTTGAGCTTCATAATATAAACACTAGAGCTCACAGGATTGCTTTTAACTCTTTTACAACACAAAATAGGCATTTTCACCATGCCAAAAATTGATTGAAGGCCAAATACAGTTAATGAAAAGTTGTTTCTGCCTAAATATGACTTGATCTCATTCTTGAGCTTCATAATCTGAAAATCTGACGTTTTAGCGCTATCGCTCAACGGGCTGCTGCTGTGCATTTATGCAACGACTCATGCAGGAGGCCCTGGAGCTTCTATTCAGAGCTGTTGGAAGCAGAGTTGCTAAAAACACATTGTATCAGCAACATTTTACTGCAAAACCAAGTCATTCACCAGGGTTCTTGCTCATATGCAAACCATTTTAGATGTCTGTTGTTGACTAGTCTGGTTGTTGGAGACACTTTCTTCTGCATCAGCTGGTACTGCCCCCCTGGAAATCAAAGTGGAGCCTAAAGGAACCAGACTATTGCTTGTTATTCAAGAGGAAAAGCATGAGGATGCATAAGGACAGCTCCTTAGGCTGCAATCCCTCCTGCTTTGAGTCGCGCTGCTCTGCTTGCTGTCCGCCCATATAAAAGCTGGGTATACTTGATCTCCAAAGTACATTCCTGGAGCCACATTCTGGTGAAACACATAATACTTTATTTCCAGTAGTCCTAGTTTGTCTCCGTCAGCGCTCCAGCCCCATTATGTGTCCCAGTGATCTCATTCTCCATGACAGTTCGGGGAAAAAAAGGGTTTAGACTTTGTCCTTGTTCAACTCTACTTCTCGGCATCTCTTCATCAATCAAATTAAACATAGAGGGAAGTAAAAATAGGAATCGTCAGCTTAGCAGAAATCCCTTTAATATCTATGCTGACATCGTAAAGCAGGCAGTTCTTGACAGATCGGTTCAATATGCTAGATCAGGGTCGGCAACCCTACATGTTGAAAGAGCCATATTGGACCAAAAACACAAAACACAAATGTCTGGAGCCGCAAAAAATGAAGTCTTGTATCAGCCTTAGAATGAAGGCAACACAACACATGCTGCATGTATCTATATTAGTTATAACTGTGGGAAGATTTTTTTTTTCATTACGCACTTCGAGAAAGTAGTCGAAATGTCGAGAAAAAAGTCGAAATGTCACGATTAATGTTGAAGTACAATCTTGAGAAAGTCGAAATGTTGAGAAAAAAGTCGAAATGTCGAGAAAAAAGTCAACATTTTGAAAAAAGGCGAAATGTCGAGGAAATAGTCAAAGTTTCGTGAAAAAAGTCGAAATGTTGAGAAAAAAGTCAAAATGTCGAGAAAAAAGTCGAAATGTCGAGAAAAAAGTCAACATTTTGAAAAAAGGCGAAATGTCGAGGAAATAGTCAAAGTTTCGTGAAAAAAGTCGAAATGTTGAGAAAAAAGTCAAAATGTCGAGAAAAAAGTCGAAATGTCGAGAAAAAAGTCAAAATTTTGAAAAAAGGCGAAATGTCGAGGAAATAGTCAAAGTTTCGTGAAAAAAGTCGAAATGTTGAGAAAAAAGTCAAAATGTCGAGAAAAAAGTCGAAATGTCGAGAAAAAAGTCAAAATTTTGAAAAAAGGCGAAATGTCGAGGAAATAGTCAAAGTTTCGTGAAAAAAGTCGAAATGTTGAGAAAAAAGTCAAAATGTCGAGAAAAAAGTCGAAATGTCGAGAAAAAAGTCAAAATTTTGAAAAAAGGCGAAATGTCGAGAAAATAGTCAAAGTTTTGTGAAAAAAGTCGAAATGTTGAGAAAAAAGTCAAAATGTCGAGAAAAAAGTCGAAATGTCGAGAAAAAAGTGAAAATTTTGAAAAAAGGCGAAATGTTGAGGAAATAGTCAAAGTTTTGTGAAAAAAGTCGAAATGTTGAGAAAAAAGTCAAAATGTCGAGAAAAAAGTCAAAATTTCGAGAAAAAGGTCAAAATGTCGAGATTAAAAAGGAAAGGAAAAAGGAAGAAAAAAAGAGAAAAAAAGGAAAAGGAAGAAAAAAAGAAGAAAAAAAGGAAGAAAAAAAGAGAAAAAAGGGAAAAAGGAAGAAAAAAAGAAGAAAAAAAGAGAAAAAAGAAGAAAAAAGAAAGAAAAAAAGAAGAAAAAAAGGAAAAAAAATGGTCAAACATTTTTGAAAAAGTTCCAGGGAGCCACTAGGGCGGCGCTAAAGAGCCACATGCGGCTCCGGAGCCGCGGGTTGCCGACCCCTGTGCTAGATTATTCACCTTGAGATTTTAACATCTTTCTTTTCCTAAACTGTATAATTATTTTTTTTTACTTTTTATTGTGACTGTATCTTTTTATAGATACCAGTGTGGCGTCTACTATAACGACCTCTACACAAGAATAACTGCAGAGGCTGTGTGGAGCAAAATGAGTCATTAAAACTGTGCCATGTTTAACGAGTGTAAAAACCTTATCTTATAAATGATTTCCACTGAAAAGAGCAGACTATGAGACAAAGTACTAGGGGGGATGTGTCAGATAATTCGGACCATTTGCAGACAGGGGAATGACTCAATGGGAAGATGTTGGATAAGTGAATGGATTAGACTGACGACGTTGGGAAAGAGGCCACAAATCCGAGAGAATTAAATTAAACAAACTCACTCCTTCACGAAGGTTTGCAGCTTCGTCTTAACAGATTTCTGCGTGGTCTCAATCACCTCCTAACAGAAAACAGAAGACAAATCTCTTGCCGTGAGCTCAGATCAGTGTCGCCTGGCTGCACACTGCAGCTGACAATCGTCATGACTTGAAAGGAAAAAGTTGCAAAAGCAGGAACAGACGAACAGGCAGACTCACCCCCTGCGCCTCCAAGATGACGGACAGTTTTTGGGAAAATTTGTCCAAGCAATCCTGCAGGCCAGACATCTCGGATTAGGTTCAGCATATAATCAAATCTAGGCAGCATTTTTACGTTTTTTCCTCCCCCGCCATCTCAGTTTGATAACTAGAGTACATTTTGTGTTCCTCGGCACAAAACTATCTAGGCATCTTTTGAAAAATGTAATGCAATTATGCACAAATGTTCTAAATTTAAACATTTCCTTTGAGTAAATTGGCTCCATGTGAGTGAAAGAATGAAAGAATGAAAGATTGCATCTTCCACCGAGTCCCGTGATGAAACTTTATTTCACAACTACAAAAAAAGTGCACCAAAGTGAAGCCGGGCTCCTCCTTTGTGTGCAGAGCTCCAGTGCATGTCAGTGGCTCAGCCTTCCGAGCAGGAATAACATGGGACAAGCACGAGTGTATAAATAACTTAAATAGCTTTTCTAACCTCCATCATCTTGTCCCCGGAGCAGTAGTGTCCCAGCTCCCGCAGGCCGGTGACAAAGCTCTTGCTGGTTTGACAGTAGGCCTTGCCGGCCTCCAGCATGGCCTGACATTGCTTCACAAGCTGGAAGAAACAAACACAGAATGCCTTATGAGCTGAAGAAGATGTACTCGGGGGGACAGAAGCAAAGAAAATGTTATTTCAGGAGCAGAGGTGTCAAGTAACAAAGTACAAATACTTTGTTACCTTACTTAAGTAGAAATTTTGGTTATCTATACTTCACAGGAGTCATTATTTTTCAGACGACTTTTTACTTTTACTCCTTACATTTTCACGCAATTATCTGTACTTTTTACTCCTTACATTTTAAAAACAGCCTTGTTACTCTATTTCATTTCGGCCTTTAAATAAAAACTATCCAGTGAAATTGCTCCATCTGGATAGAGTGAATTTGGTTGTGGTTGTTTCAGATGTTCTTGTCCAGTTTTGTTCTTACATCCGTTCCCTCAGATTCCTGCAACTAAACTTGGATGTACATTCCAATAAAGGTTAGGATAAATGATAACATGCCTCTGAAGTTTGACTTTTTGCACCATTACAATACTTATAGGCAACTAGTCATCATATCTGCTGCTCTCTGAAACACATGTTAACCAGGGGCGTCAATTGGGTAAGCCAAGGTACGGCAGCCGCCACACCTCGGCTTCAAGGGAAAATGTAAATGTTGTTTTTTAAATACATTTATGGAATTACTCTGTCTATTTGTATTGATTATTCTACTATTTAATACATATAAAATAACTACAAATGCAAATCAGAACAACATGATCGATTTCGCTAGTTATTACACTGCAAAAACTCAAAATCTTAACAAGAATATTTGTCTTATTTCTAGTTAAAATGTA
This sequence comes from Cololabis saira, assembly GCF_033807715.1. Taxonomy (NCBI): domain Eukaryota; kingdom Metazoa; phylum Chordata; class Actinopteri; order Beloniformes; family Belonidae; genus Cololabis; species Cololabis saira. The sequence continues at coordinate 34,203,843 of NC_084606.1, forward strand.
TAATTTTTAGTAAAAAAAATCTCATTACATTTAAGACAAGACTCAAAAACTCAAAAAAACAACAATTTTCACCTGTTTCAAGTAGATTTTCACTTAAAACAAGTAGAACATTTTTTTTGCTTGTAATGAGAAGATAAATCTTGTCCCACTGGCAGATTTTCCTACTTATTTCCATTGAAAATGTACTTGAAACAGGTGAAAATGGTCAAAAAAGTTATTTTTCTGGCAATGACTCTTGTTTTAAGTGTAATGAGACTAAAAATGACAAAAAAATGAGACATTTTAACGAGAAATTAAAGCTGCAAGCAGCGATGAACGGGCCCTCGCACTCACGGCCACCATCCCCCATAAGCATATCAGAAACGACACCACCCACGACTTCCTATGTCAAACCATTCAAAAGATATGGCAGAATATAGGGACAACCAATCAGAAGAAGGGGCGGGTTTAATTTTCACTAATTATGGTCAAGGACTCAAAACCGAGTCTGATGACACCACCCACGACTCTGTATGTCAAACGATTCAAAAGTTATAGCAGAAAATAGGAAGAACCAATCAGAACAAGGGGCGGGGCTAATTAAGGCCAATGAAGCTCAAGGACTCAATACCGAGTCCCATGACACCACCCACGACTCTCTATGTCAAACCATTCAAAATTTATGGCAGAGAACAGTATTCTAGGGGGCGCTGTTGAGCCGTTAGGCCACGCCCATTAATGCAAACCATGAAATATCAAATTTATCACCAGGCCTGGCTTGCATGCAAAATTTGGTGCATTTTGGGGAACTATCAAATATGGACCAATCAGATGAAGGGGGGGGCGCGCTTTTTGGCGTCTAGCGTCGACACGGTAACACTTTTGAAAGAGAAAAGTAATGCGTGTAGTCGCAAGATGGAGACGCACATTTTGATGTATAACACACCTGGGTGCACGTTACGGTTCGGGCCGTATTAATTGCCGAAGGAATGGCATAAATTGTGCCAAAATTACACAATTAATTCAAAATGGCCGACTTCATGTTCGGTTTCGGCCATGGCGCCAAGAGACTTTTCTTTAAGTTGTCCCATGATACAGGTGTGTACCGATTTTCGTGCATGTACGTCAAACCGTATTGTGGGGCTTGAGGCACAAAGTTTTCCGGGGGGCGCTGTTGAGCCATTTTGCCACGCCCATTAATACAAACCATGAAATATCAAATTTATCACCAGGCCTGGCTTGCATGCCAAATTTGGTGACTTTTGGGGAACTATCAAATATGGACCAATCAGATGAAGGGGGGCGCACCTTATGGCGTCTAGTGTTGCCACGGTAACACTTTTGAAAGAGAAAAGTAATGCGCGTAGTCGCAGGATGGAGACGCACCTGGGTGCACGTTACGGTTCGGGCCGTATTAATTCTCGAAGGAATGGCATATATTGCTCCAAAATTACGCGATTAATTCAGAATGTTCAAAATGGCCGACTTCCTGTTCGGTTTCGGCCATGGCGCCAAGAGACTTTTCTTTTAGTTGTGCCATGATACAGGTGTGTACCGATTTCCGTGCATGTACGTCAAACCGTATTGTGGGGCTTGATGCACAAAGTTTTCCAGGGGGCGCTGTTGAGCCATTTTGCCACGCCCATTAATGCAAACCATTAAATATCAAATTTTTCGCCAGGCCTGACTTGCATGCAAAATTTGGTGACTTTTTGGGCACGTTTAGGGGGGCAAAAAGGCCCTCCTTTCGTCAGAAGAAAAAGAAAAAGAAAAAGAAAAATTCCTACAGATACAATAGGGCCTTCGCACTGTAAGTGCTCGGGCCCTAATAAGACAAATATTCCTGGTAAGATTTTGAGTTTTTGCAGTGAGCGAGACTGCATTTGAAAAAGTTCCAATGTTCTTGACCACACAGATAAACTACATAGTAGACTTCTGTGATGAGTATTTGCTGGTGTTGATTGATACTCTAGTTAAGTTCTGTGACTCGTAACCTTGCCATACCTTAGCTTTGACTGAATTGACGCCACTGTGCTCAATAGGACACATATTTGGTTCTTTAATATATTTGCATTATACTAAGATGCATTCATTTTTAATGGCTTTTGTCCTTAATGGCTTTTTTCCCCTTACATTACTTTTACTTTTATACTTTAAGTAGTTTTGAAACCAGTACTTTTATACTTTTACTTGAGTAAAAAACTTGAGTTGATACTTCAACTTCTACAGGAGTATTTTTAAACTCTAGTATCTATACTTCTACCTGAGTAATGAATGTGAATACTGAAGACACCTCTGTTCAGGAGTCAACACACTGAAAATTATCTCAGTTTAAAAGGCGTCAAACAGCTAGACATGACACTATCTTGTCTCTTAGTTTTGGACGGCCTGAGGCTGAAAATGTGTAATTCAGTGAATTCTTTCAGATCTTGAGGCTAGCATAAAAACCCACAGACCCAGCTCTGGGTAAAGCTATCCAGCCTCCCCACGTCTACACCGAGAGCTCTGCTCCCAACAGAAAAGCAATCTTTGTATATCCCACCTGGTCAAATTATACAAACCCACATGTTTATACATACTTAAGTTAGTATCTTTTATTTTTTTTGAGTGGCAGCTGCATTCCAGTCTTTGATCAAGACTAGCTGTCATCGCTTTAGCAACTTAGCACTTATCACTTCCTGTGAACTTGACTTCTGAGTTGTGAATTAAGCCGTAACTGAGCGTAATAAATCTTATTCTAAATAGAATATGACGTGTTGAGCTGTTAATTGCACTAACTCTCCGTTGTTGGCCAAGAATAAGGCTTAGCTTTGCCGCTGGCCCCGGCTGCAGCCAGAAACGCTGACTCATCGGAGCACCGGCTGGCTTCGTTTCAGCTCCAACGTCAGAGACGAGGATGGATGCACAGATTTAGTAACAATTAATTGTGGTTACTACTTAGAATCATACTTTAGCATTAATCTAGTCAACTTAAAATAGCAAATTTGAGGTTAGGTGGAGCTAACCAGGCCTTTTCATTTGTACATCTATCTATCATCTAAAACATTAGGGCTCACACACGCCGTCCACCCACCCAGACCTTTCCACTGATATTTAGCCTTCGTCTGGATAGTTGTGTGGTCACCCAGTCTTCATAATCCACTAAAACCTCTAATCTGTTATATTTAAATGTCTTGTGCAACCCGATGCAACTTTACAGAGAAAGAAAATAGTCTGCCTTGGTCTAGTGTGACAATAGATTACTGTGATTGGCATCAGTAAAGGTGTGGCTGCTATTTTTGAACCCATTAACTGTTGTTGCATAATTACAGTCGCTGTGCAACTTTTTAGATTTCTTAACCTCTATATCTTTCTTTATTTTATCACTTATTAGTTTTCCCGCAAAAAAATGTACTTGATCGGAGGTCTATCATTCTAAATATCCGTGTATTTCTAAATATCTGTGTATTTCTCTTGTTATTGTATTACTTGTTACTGTATTTTTTTATTGTGACCTGCTAAGGACTGCAGATGCAAATTAGCTTAAAGCTATAATCTGGTACAGTGCATCAGATGGCAACATTTATGTTTTAACTATACACTGTCCCTTTTTAAATAAAATTGAATTGAATTGAATCATTCAGGACTAAACAGCTGCACGCTGAAGTCTTCAACAGGCCTACAAAGTTAATTTACACCTCTTTATGTTTACTTTGGGACTTCAATTTGCAAGATTTCAAAGTTAACTGAATCCGTGTTTATCTTTCACAGGACCTTTATGCAGTTTAACAGTTTAACCACAGACTGAAATGAGCTGTGGTGGCTGGTTTCTGCTCAGGCCTCCCCGACTGAAAACCCACTCGCTCCTGATTAGACGAATATCGGAGGCTAACTGAGGACCAGCACCCAGCGTTTAAAGCAGTCAGAGCTCAGGGAATCCTGAACGTATGAGATGAAACTATATTTGACAAAAAAAAAGCACTTATATTGATAAAATAATCCATATAAGAAATATTTACATGCTACAGTAGGGTGGCGAAAGTACAGTAGCCCGTTTCCAGGTCCAGGTATTACGCATGCTGGAGCACTGGGAAACTTTTACGGTCGTTGTAGTTTTTCCATCATCTAGTTCAGGGGTCGGCAAACCAAAATGTAGAAAGAGCCATATTGGACCAAAAACACAAAAAACTAATGTCTGGAGCCGCAAAAAATGAAAAGTCTTGTACAAGCCTTAGAATGAAGACAACACATGCTGCATGTTTCTATATTAGTTAGAATGTTAGTTAGAATTAGTTAAATGTCGAGAAAAAAGTCGAAATGTTGAGAAAAAAGTCAAAACTTCGAGAAAAAAGTCGAAATGTTGAGAAAAAAAGTCGAAATGTCGAGGAAAAAAGTCAAAATGTTGAGATTAATGTTGAAGTACAATCTCGAAAAAAAAATCGAAATGTTGAGAAAAGTCAAAATGTTGAGAAAAAAGTCAAAATGTTGAGAAAAAAGTCAAAATTTCGAGAAAAAAGTCGAAATGTCAAAATTAATGTTGAAGTACAATCTTGAGAAAAAACCTGAAATGTCGAGAAAAAAGTCGAAATGTCAAGATTAATGTTGAAGTACAATCTTGAGAAAAAACCTGAAATGTCGAGAAAAAAGTCGAAATGTTGAGGAAAAAAGCCAAAATTTCGAGAAAAAAAGTAAAAATGTTGAGATTAATGTTGAAGTACAATCTCGAAAAAAAAGTAAAAATGTTGAGAAAAATGTCAAAATGTTGAGAAAAAAGTCAAAATTTCAAGAAAAAAGTCAAAATGTCGAGATTAAAAAAGAAAGGAAAAAGGAAGAAAAAAAAGAGGAAAAAAGGGAAAAAAGAAGAAAAAAAAGGGAAAAAGGAAAAAAAGGAAAAAAAGAGAAAAAATAAGGAAAAAGAGAAAAAAAGAGAAGAAAAAGAAGAAAAAAAAGGAAAAAAGAAAAAAAAAAGGAAAAAAAAGGTTAAACATTTTTGAAAAAGCTCCAGGAGCCACTAGGGCGGCGCTAAAGAGCCGCATGCGGCTCTAGAGCCGCGGGTTGCCGACCCCTGGTCTAGGTCATAGTAGTCTTGAAGGCTTGAATCAGGGCAACTAGAGTTTCTTTTATTGGTTGTTGAAGTTGTTTCACCTTCCACCCATGGTCCAACTGAGGAGGTCCTTCTGGATAGGAAGTGAAACGTATTCAAGACCCAAGAAAAGGAAAGTTCTGTGAGAACTGTGACATTTTAATCACTTTTCCTGTGACGACAGCAGCAGACAGCGAGGTTTACTTTGTTTCCTATTCTCTTTTCCCTCCGTGTGAGGCTGTCTGTCTTCATTCTTTGTCTCCGCAGGCGCAACATCCTGGCAACTATCAGGCTCTGCTGCATCTCAGCCAGCTCATCTCTCTCATCATCGTCATCAAATAGTTTCTTTTTCACTCGCCGGGCAACTCTTGGTTCCTGCCCTAGAACTTCTGAAACTGCTTCTTGAAAGCATGGCCATGAAACCTGTACCCACTTCAGCTTACGTCCCCATCTCAGTAAATATCTGCTTTGTATTTAGAAAAGGCAACAAGTCATTGCATGACCACAAACAATTTCCCGGTCAGATACTGATACAATAGTTACTTAAGTGGTAACATCCACTGGAAAAACGTCACCGCTCGCAGGAAGAACACATGCACCACAGTCCTGACTAGTGTTTTAAATGATGAATGATGGAAAAGATGCAGAACACATGAGGCAGGCTGATAGTTCAACTAAATCAGGGGTCGGCAACCCGCGGCTCTAGAGCCGCACGCGGCTCTTTAGCGCCGCCCTAGTGGCTCCTGGAGCTTTTTCAAAAAAAATGTATTTTTCCTTTTTTTCTTTTTTTTTTCTTTTTTTCTTTTTTTTTTCCTTTTTTCTCTTATTTTATTTTTTTTATTTTTTCCTCTCTTTTTTTTTCCTTTTTCCTTTCCTTTTTAATCTCGACATTTCGACTTTTTTCTTGACATTTTGACTTTTTTCTCGACATTTCGACTTTTTTCTCAACATTTTCACTTTTTTCTTCACATTTCGACTTTTTTCTCGAAATTTCGACTTTTGTCTCGACATTTCAACTTCGGTCCAATATGGCTCTTTCAACATTTTGGGTTGCCGACCCCTGAACTAAATGAAAATAATGAATAAAAAGGAACTCGAGGCTCTGCAGAGAACTAAGGGAGAGATTACTTAAAAAAACAGGCGTAACAAGAATCCAGGAGAGTATCGAAGCTGGGAACAAGTTGCCTCAGGAAAATGACATGCAGAGGGAACAGATGGCTAATAAAAGACAGATGAAGAGACGAGACTTTGTACACAAACTGAGATCCAACTAGAAAACAAGGAACAGGTGAGGCCAGCGAGGGCAGGACGACAGCGGGCACTAAAATAAGACAGGAAGTAACGTAAAAACATTAACTGATAAAAATCCCCCAACCTTACACCGAACCAGACAACTCAACCTCAACAAAAGGCTGAAAGATGAAGTGCAAACAAGTATAAAGCAGAAACTCAAAGCCACAGATCATGACACAACTTACATTGGGAAAGTTTTAAAATGAGATTACTACTTTAAACACTCGGCTCCAGTTTAGAAGTCTGTGATGGTATTCGTTGTTTGACAGAGCAAAATTATATTTTAGACGTGTCGTTAGAAAGTCAGCAGGATCTTTCAAACCCGCAAATGTACAAATTACCAACAGGATTTGGTTGTTTTGCTTAACGCTGACATAATTGCATTCAATGGGGTTGAAAAGAGACCAAATTCTGCTGAAATCCAAGATAATATGCTTGTTTGTGCTGCATTGTGTGCACCTTTTCTACACAATCACAACATCAGGAATGTCCCACGTGGTTCTGCGTGATTTTCATAACTTCAGATTACATCTACATTTCAGTTTTACACCCTTCTGGATACAGTCCAGCTCTGCAGCGACCTTAACGGCACCACAGACTGGAGTTACTGGGCTAAAGTCTGCTGGCTTGACTCTCTACAAGCAGAGGTGCCATTTAATTTAATCACATAAATGTTCTCAAGTTTGTGACTTCAGTACAGCTTTGGTGTACTTTTTATCCCAATTTTACTTTACTATACCAACACATACTACACTTTCTATGAGTGTACAGAATAGATCGGATGCCTCACAGCGTGCACGCTGGATAGTGGAACAACAAGAAAAACTACATATTTAATCTCATCCCATGAAAAATGCAAGCTGGACATTTTTTTTCTTTGGGTTCAGAGTCGGAGCATCAGCCCTGATGTTGGTAAGGCCTGACTATGGGGGTATTATTGTTCCAATATTATTTGTGTGTGCGTATCTCAATCTGTGTGTGTGTAATAAGATTTGTGTGTATTCACATTTGTCTGTAATCACATTTGTGTGTGTAAAAGGATTTGTGTGTCTGTATTCAGATTTGTGTGTGTTTAAAAGGATTTGTGTGTCTGTATTCACATTTATGTTTGCGTAAAAAATCAGCCGGGAGCTCTCGATTGGCTGTCTTTATACACATGGATTTTGACACACTTCTGCCATGGTAAATCTGTAAATGGATCCGTGTGTAAAACCATAGACATATATACGTATCCGCCCCATGGAGCTGCTGCGATACGTCAACGTCGCCGCCATATTGGATGTTCAAGACTGCGCTGTAAACTAATACAAGTAAATGGACTTATTTCCATAAAGCGCCTTTCTACAAAGAAATGTACGTTTTACGTCTCATTTATTCATTCACACACGCACTAATATACTTGGGAAACAGTTAGGCACCAGATATAAAATATTTAATTTTCTCAGATGGCAAAAATAAGAACTTTATTGATCCCACATAGGAGTAATTCATGTTATATCAGCTATAGAGAACAAGGTAGTGCCGAAAAACAATATATATCCCCCCTCATAAAAATAAGAAAAATAGAGAAACATATTTTATCATCAACAAAGCCTATTTTACTTAAACATATTTTTTATTTTTCAAGTAACAAAATAACATATTTGGACCATTTTTCATTTTTTTTCAGTAATTTTATTGTCTGAAAAATGGTTCAAATGTTATTTTAATGTCTGAAAAATGGTTCAAATATGTTGTTTTGTTATTTGAAAATGTTTTAATTTGTTTTGTTGATGAGAGAATATGTTTCTCTATTTTTCTTATTTTTGTGAGGGGGGATATATATTGTTTTTCGGCACTGCCTTGTTCTCTATACCTGATATAACATGAATTACTCCTATGTGGGATCAATAAAGTTCTTATTTTTGCCATCTGAGAAAATTAAATATATTATATTTGATGCCTAACTGTTTCCCAAGTATATTAGTGCGTGTGTGAATGAATAAATGAGACGTAAAACTTACATTTCTTTGTAGAAAGGCGCTTTATGAAAATAAGTCCATTTACTTGTATTAGTTTACAGCGCAGTCTTGAACATCCAATATGGCGGCGACGTATCGCAGAAGCGGGCAAAACCACTCGATGGGGCGTCTACGTATATATGTCTATGTGTAAAACGATTTGTCCGTAATGTAACGTTTCCGTTGCCCTGAGCTCGGACTCACAGGCTCACGCCAGGCTACAGTATCAATACAGCCTTCACCCCACTAGTCGGCGCGTAGCACTCAGTCAGTACATTTACATGCAGCAGTTCAATCGGGTTTCTGATCGTATATGACATCGTTCAGACTTTTAAACTGCATGCAAACACCTGAACCCCATCTACTTCGGACCTATGTTGGACATTTAGTAATCGGGTTGCAGCAGCTCCTAGATAACCCGTTCGCAGTCGGGTTGTTAATGCCATGTAAACGGGGACATCGGATATTGCAGTCAGTCTTATGACATAGGTCTGACGTAGATGGGGTTCAGGTGTTTGCATGCAGTTTAAAAGTCTGAACGATGTCTTATGCGATCATAAACCCGATTGAACTGCTGCATGTAAAGTACTGACTGAGTGCTACGCGCCGACTAGTGGTGTGGAGGCTGTATTGCTACTGTAGCCTGGCGTGAGCACACATAAATGTGAATACAGACAAATGTGAATACACACAAATATTATTACACACACACACAGATTGAGATACGCACACACAAATAATATTGGAACAATAATACTTCCATACCTGACACAGACCTGATAAAAGTAACCCGAGCCTTGAATGAGTCCAGTTTTCTCTGCCGTTACACAGAAACAATCAATCTGTCTGGTGCTTTGCAGCAACGGCCGCCTTGTTTGAGAGTTTTTAATTCTCTTTTAAACCTTTGACATCATGAAAAGCTTAGTGGCATAGATTTTAACCCATGGTTAAGCATCATCAGTGGAACAGAGATCAGCATGTGACTTGGGCTGGTCAGATGAACAGATCTGAAACTGTAAACTGTGCGAAGCCAAAGGCTCAATAGGGAACATAAATCATCTGGCTGAAGCAGAACAAAGTGCATTTCTCTCAGAAGCAGGACAATATGATGGGGAAGCAGCACCTGCAGCTACTTCCTGCTCGCTTGCGGGGAATATTCCCTCAAAGCGCCTCTCACTTCGCTGCGTCGCCACGTGATGAGCACGCGTCCAGCAACAAATGCTACCTTTGTGCAGCTCTGCCCGTTTGTGAGAGAAACAAAGCAGAGCAGAGCGGCGTGTGGGCGTGTTTGCTTGGGTCTTACCTTGTCCAATCGGGTCTCGAGCTCACTCACATCATTCTGGACGACTTCAATGTCAGCCCTGTAAAGATGCACAAAGACAGTTATAAACAGTGTTGCCATCAAAAGTTACTAGACGTTTATGTACATATAAACTTTTATTCTTCAATCGTATTAAATGTGTTGGTAGTGAAACCCTATGAACACATTAAATAGGTGGGTTGGTAACCCTAACCTACCCTAACAAACCCTTAACTCACCCCAACTCACCCCAACTCACCCCTAACCCAACTCTAACCTACCCTAACCCAACCCTTAACTCACCCCTAACCCAACCCTTAACTCACCCTAACCCAACCCTTAACTCACTCTAACCCAACCCTTAACTCACCCTTAACTCACCCTTAACTCACCCCAACTCACCCCTAACTCACCCTAACTCACTTTACCTCACCCTTAACCCACCCTAACTCACTTTAACTCACTCTAAACCCACCCTAACTCACTTTAACTCACCCTTAACCCACCCTAACTTGCCCTAACTCACCCTTAACCCACCCTAACTCACTTTAACTCACTCTAAACCCACCCTAACTCACTTTAACTCACCCTTAACCCACCCTAACTTGCCCTAACTCACCCTTAACCCACCCTAACTCACTTTAACTCACCCTTAACCCACCCTAACTCCCTTTAACTCACTCTAAACCCACCCTAACTCACTTTAACTCACCCTTAACCCACCCTAACTCCCTTTAACTCACTCTAACTCACTTTAACTCACTCTTAACCCACCCTAACTCACTTTAACTCACTCTAAACCCACCCTAACTAACTTTAACTCACTCTAAACCCACCCTAACTCACTTTAACTCACCCTTAACCCACCCTAACTCCCTTTAACTCACTCTAAACCCACCCTAACTCACTTTAACTCACCCTTAACCCACCCTAACTCCCTTTAACTCACTTTACCTCACCCTAACTCACTTTAACTCACCCTTAACCCACCCTAACTCCCTTTAACTCACTCTAAACCCACCCTAACTCACTTTAACTCACCCTTAACCCACCCTAACTCACTTTAACTCACCCTTAACCCACCCTAACTCACTTTAACTCACTCTTAACCCACCCTAACTCACTTTAACTCACCCTTAACCCACTCTTAACCCACCCTAACTCACCCTTAACCCACCCTAACTCACTTTAACTCACCCTTAACCCACTCTTAACCCACCCTAACTCACCCTTAACCCACCCTAACTCACTTTAACTCACCCTTAACCCACCCTAACTCCCTTTAACTCACTCTAAACCCACCCTAACTCACTTTAACTCACCCTTAACCCACCCTAACTCCCTTTAACTCACTCTAAACCCACCCTAACTCACTTTAACTCACCCTTAACCCACCCTAACTCCCTTTAACTCACTTTACCTCACCCTAACTCACTTTAACTCACCCTTAACCCACCCTAACTTACTTTAACTCACCCTTAACCCACCCTAACTCACTTTAACTCACTCTAACTCACTCTAACTCACTCTTAACCCACCCTAACTCACTTTAACTCACTCTTAACCCACCCTAACTCACTTTAACTCACCCTTAACCCACTCTTAACCCACCCTAACTCACCCTTAACCCACCCTAACTCACTTTAACTCACTCTTAACCCACCCTAACTCACTTTAACTCACCCTTAACCCACTCTTAACCCACCCTAACTCACCCTTAACCCACCCTAACTCACTTTAACTCACTCTTAACCCACCCTAACTCACTTTAACTCACCCTTAACCCACTCTTAACCCACCCTAACTCACCCTTAACCCACCCTAACTCACTTTAACTCACTCTTAACCCACTCTTAACCCACCCTAACTCACTTTAACTCACTCTTAACCCACTCTTAACCCACCCTAACTCACTTTAACTCACTCTTAACCCACTCTTAACCCACCCTAACTCACCCCTTACCCACTCTAACCGAATCAGAAAATCAGAAAATCAGAATCAGAAAGGGGTTTATTGCCAAGTTTTCACACGAGGAATTTGTTATGGTGATTGGTGCAACACAATACAATTATAAAAACAAATATATAAGAGATAAAATAAAATGTATAAACAATAAAATAAAATGTAGACCAGAAATGTACAAAATGAGGTTTTAAAGTGCCGGGTGAGTCTGCACAAAAGTGACTTAGGAACTTAGGATAGGTAAAAAGTATAGAGAGAAATGTACAATGAGGTTTGTAAAGTGCCGGATATGAGTCTGTGCAAAAGTTACAGGATTGGAATATTTACGTTAATGTAACGTAGAGTGGGATGGGGGGGCAGTCCGTGGTAGACGGGGGAGAGGGGGGACCGGGGCCTTGTTGATGAACTCACCCCTAATTCACCCTAACTCACCCTAACTATCCTTAACCCAAGCCTAACCCTCCATAACCCTCAAAATATACCAGATTTACCAAACATTATAACAGACAGGGGGCGGTTTGTTCATTAATTAGTTCAATTTCTGACCTTTGACCAACTTAAGTACTTTTTTAATATTATTCCCAATTTGCATCTTAAAAATGTGAGAATATCTCTAAAAAGAGCAAAAATGATATCTAGAAATAAAACTATCTCAAATATGTGAATATTTATGCACTTTTAATGAAGGTTTAATGTATTTATTTATATACGTGGACAAATCAGTTGGTAACCCTCATTAAAGAATGAAAAGCCAACAATGGTCAGTAAAAAATAAATAATAATGAACTGACAAGCAACTGCTGGAAATCATTGCTTTTAAACTGCGGTTCAACAGAGTCTTTATTATGACAGACCAGTGAAATCAGTTTGACAGATTAGTGGGTACCTCTAGAAAACACTAAAAATAATTTGCCCAGTGTGAGACATTAAACTAAAGTGAGTCCTGTAATGTCCATCAGGTGCCTTCAATCAGCCAGTCTCACTATTTAAAGAGCTAAAAGCTGCCGTCTGGTCTCGTGGCGTTCACCAGACTGAACAAGGACCACAGAAAGTAAAAGGAGGGAGTTGAGAGCCGCCTGATGCTCCTGTGGCTGCACTTTTGCAAATTTAATTAGGACGTTCAGGGTCCACGGGACTGTAGTCAAGCTCCCTGGGAACGGCCCGCAAGAGGAACATTGATGACAAATTAAGGAGACGGATAATATGAATTGTGGACAAAGAGCCCAGAGCTACTTTCAAAAGTATTCAAGTGACAGATCACACCATCTGTCACTGTTTGAACCAAAGTTTTAGGAGTAAAACTGTGGAACTCATTACACAACGACCTTAAACTAGCAAACTCAATAAAAGCATACAAGATATTATTCAAAGCAAAGGTAATGGACACATATATAGAAACACAATAAGCAAACAAAGAAGAATGTACACATGCATGAGATGAAATGACAACTTAAATTGGTTTTGTCGGTTTCTTTAGCATCTTTTCACTTTCTGTTTTCAGAGCTATCATTATTATTATTAGGGCCCAAGCACTTACAGTGCGAAGGCCCTATTGTATCTGTAGGAATTGTTATTCTTCTTCTTTCTTTCTTTCTTTCTTCTTCTGACAAAAGGAGGGCCTTTTTTCCCCCCCTAAACGTGCCCCAAAAGTCACCAAATTTTGCACCAAGCCAGGCCTGGCAAAAAATGTGATATTTAATGGTTTGCATTAATGGGCGTGGCCTAATGGCTCAACAGCGCCCCCTAGAAAACTTTGTATCTCAAGCCCCACAATACGGTTTGAAAATCGGTACACACCTGTATCATGTCGCAACTTAAAGAAAAATCCCTTGGCGCCATGGCCGAAACCGAACAGGAAGTCGGCCATTTTGAATTAATTGTGTAATTTTGGCGCAATTTATGCCATTCCTTCGGCAGTTAATTCAGCCTGAACCGTAACATGCAACCAGGTGTGTTATACATCAAAATGTGCGTCTCCATCCTGCGACCACACGCATTACTTTTCTCTTTCAAAAGCGTTACCGTGGCAACACTAGATGCCAAAAAGCGCGCCTCCCCTTCATCTGATTGGTCCATATTTGATAGTTCTCCAAAAGTCACCAAATTTTGCATGCAAGCCAGGCCTGGCGATAAATTTGATATTTCATGGTTTGCATTAATGGGCGTGGCCTAACGGCTCAACAGCGCCCCCTAGAAAACTTTTCTCTGCCATAACTTTTGAATGGCTTGACATAAAGAGTCGTGGGTGGTGTCATCGGACTCTGTATTGGGTCCTTGAGCTTCATTGGCCTTAATTAGCCCCGCCCCTTCTTCTGATTGGTTGTCCTTATTTTCTGCTATAACTTTTGAATGGTTTGACATAGGAAGTCGTGGGTGGTGTCATTTCTGATATGCTTATGGTGGGCGGTGGCCGTGAGTGCGAGGCCCCGTTCATCGCTGCTTGCAGCTTTAATTATCATTATTATTGCTATTATTATTAATATTACTATTATTATTATCATCATCATCGTCATTATTACTATTATTATTATTTTGTGTAGCATCATGATACTTAATTTGTTCTTTTTGTATATTCTATTCTGCTAAAAGGTGGGCAAGATAAGCTTCATGCTTCAAGCCCAGACCTTTTCAGTCAAAATAATCACAATGTTGACCAGGGAAAAACATGTGTTATCTTGTTTGTTGATTTTTATGTTTGTGATTGACCGAAATAAATATTAACTAAGTGGATGACTGAGGAGGACTCCACCGTTGAAAATATATCATAATGAAGCCAGACTGGAATTTGTCAAAATGTACATTGACGAGCCACAAAGCTTCTGAGTGAATATCCTATGGACAGACAAGACAAGACTGGAGCTTTTGGAAAGTTGCATCAGCCTTGTGTTCACAAATGAAACTGAAGCACGCAGAGGGGAAAAAAATCTGCAGCTGCTGTGAAATATGAATGAGGCTCGGTTATGTTCTTGCTGCGTTGCTTATCTTGAATCTGTGCAAGTACGATGAAATCACAAGAGTACCAAAGCTTTCTGGGGCAAGACGTACTGCCCAGACTCAGCGAGCCCGGGCTCAGTCGAAGGTTGTGGGTCCTACAACAGGATAATGACCAAAAGCACGCAACTAAAAACAGCCGAGAGCAGCTAAGAACAAAACACTGGTGTGATCATCTAAGCTCTGATCTAAACATCCGGGGAAAGAGCTGAAACCTGCAGTCTGCAGAAGAAACCCCTCAAGCCCGAGACAGCTGGAGTCAGAATACCTGTCTAACGGTGCACAGGTCTCAATCAGTACGTGCACATGCAGCGATTCAAGGTGGTTGGAGATCTGATCAGATAATGACATGCAGAAGATTGGATCAACTTATCTGATCACACATGCTGTTCTGAGATCAGACTGAATCAGATTGAATAAACCACTGTAACCAGAGCATGGCTGACTCCGTGACGCTAGGTGGCGCTGTACCCGAGGTAACCATGGTAACCATTTCAACAAAGAGCCACTTCCGGTTGACCTCCGCTTAACAACAAGGAAAAAGTGCATTCTAAGGGCCAATCCCAATTCTCCTTCACTCGCCCTTCTTTTCTCCACTCGCACTTCTTTTCTTCCCTAACCCCTAAAAAAGAAGGGGGAGATTTTAGGGCACTTGAGATCTAGGGCACTTGGCCCAGGTTCCTGTCCCATTTCTCCTACTCCCCCTCGTTTTCATCCCTAACCTGATCAGGAAGCAGAGAGCCAAAAGCTGTTTTAATTTCAGCTGTAGCGCTGTTAATATTGCACTTTATTAAGTTTTAATATTTTTTCAGGTATAAAGGTAACCTTAAGATCCGCAACCGGGGCTCAGTTTATCCAAATAACGCCTGTTAAGAAATTTGACCCGATGTTTTCGGAGATGAGAAGAGCCGCCGGCCCCGGGGAGCAACCTCAGCTCACAGCCCGAGAAGAGACGTGTCCGCCGGGTCAGGCTGCTGCGTCAGCCCCGGGAGAGAAACTCTCTCTGGGACGCTGCTCTGTTGAGAATCACGCCGGCTGAAATAAATCATTTAGGAAGATGTTGGTTTAATAGATGAAATCTAACAGTTGTAGCTACGCCTGTTAAGAAATTTGCTCCGAAATTTAGAGATTTCTTTCTGCCGGCTCCGGAGTTTATGCCGCGTTCCATTTACCTCAGAAATCGGAAGTGGGAACTGGGAATGGCAGCCATCTTGGAATGGTAACTCGGGGGAGGTGAAGACTCTCCCACTTTCCCAGTGGGAAACCCCACTTCGACGGGCGTTCCAGTTGAAAATTCCGACTGGGGACTGGGAAATCCCCACTTCCGAGGATAAATGGAACGCGGCATTAGGTCCGCGTTAAATAGACGCAGCCTACGGCGTAGGGTACGGCGTATTTTGTTTTTTTTATGCCACAGTTTGCAGATTGATTGTTGATGCGTGGGCTAACGTGTCTGCTGGGATTATTTTGCGAGCTTTTGCAAAAGCGTGCATTTCCGAGGCACCGCACGGCACGGAACGTGACTCTGACAGCGAGGAATTCGGACTGGCACAGCTGATTTAGCGGAGCTCTTTAATGCAGAAACAGAGGATGAGACTTAATGGGTTTGATTAATGTAAAAACTGAAATAAAGTAGCCTACAATCAAACAAAGTTTTGCTCCCGCTGTATTTTTAAATACGCACACTCCTGTGCTTGTGTGTGTGTTCTTGTGTGTGTTCTTGTGTGTGTGCCGTTTCGGTCGGTGCGCCGTGTGTGTTTTAAATACAGAAATATGACACAAGACTGAGGCTACGCCCGTATGGTCGCGAAAATACAGTATTTATATATGAAATGTCAGAATAGGAAATATTTTGACGACACCCCTGAAGCAGTCAAACGACACCCCAGGGAGCTACTACTGAGCAGCGTTGCGTCCTGCGTCGTCTCCTTTCACTTCCAGGTGAATCCCCTCCCCCGGGGGAAAACCCCACCCGGGGGAAATTCTCGAGCATGCGCAGACTGTAATATCCATGTCTCCGTACACATGGCATTAACAAGGCGGTTGCGACTGGCTTATCTAGGTGCTGCAAGCGGGTTGAGAAATCCAGTCTGATCAGATTACTTGACTGACTTAAGGTGTTCACATGCAGTTTAAAAGTCAGTACGATGTGTGCAAATGATCTCCAACCAGTTTGAATCGCTGCATGTGCACGTACTGACAGTGAGAGACACAGGAAATCCCTCCAGTGATTGCATTGCCATTACAACCTCAGAGAGGAGAGCAGATACAGGAAATCAACAATCAGAACCAACACCAAACTGAGATGCTACAGTGGCAGCGGTGGATGTTTGGAATAAATTAGATAGGGATTTGAAATTATGTAGAACCTTTACCTTATTTAAAAAAACATTGAAAAGAAGGAGGATTTCTTTATATTAAATTAATGAGTGGTGATGCTTGCTATGTTGAGTTGGGTATTTATTTAATTAGTGATTTGATTTGATTTTTTAAGGATGAAGGTAACATGTAGACTGCACCTTTATTTTTTATTTTTTTATTTCTTGAGGAATTTTTGTTATCCCCATGGAGCCAATTTGTTTTACTGTCAGTCTTTTCTCTTACTTCTCGCTTTCATTTCATTACTTTAATTAATCTTTTTGAGGGTAGACAAATAATAAGCTTTGCTTCAGCCTACACCTTTTTCGGTCTAGATGGTATTTGTATATTGGAAACTTTTTTGTAATGTTTTCTTTGAACAGTGTATTAGTTTTCTTGTTGTCATTTGTATTCTTTTTTTTTTTAGTGATGTCATGACCGAAATAAACTAAACTAAAACATTGAAAGGTGCTAACTTGGAGGCTGCTAACTAATTAGTTTTATTAGTTTCAATTTATTTCAGTGACCATTGTGAGTTTATTCATATTAATATAATGTTTTAATTATGAGGTGGTGTGGTGAGGTCTCAGAGATGTGTGTATTAAATATGATACCTTAGGCATTAAGGGGTTGAGTGATAACATGGAGAGGGTCCTTACAAACAAACAGGAGAGATTTTGAAACTTTGAATTGAACAGAAAGTGTAAAAAAAAAGGTTGTTTATTCTGGTATCTCCTTCCGGTAACTTTGACCCAGTTTTAGGTCTGAACGGTCGACCACCGAAGTGCATCCAAACTGCCATCGACAGACGGGAAAATGTTCCTTTAATGACTATATGCAAAGCAGGACATCAGAAGTGTCAAAACAGGATGCAAGAAATCTCACTTTAACGCATTTAATCTCCATTTAGTTGCGTTGTAAATATTTATTTAAAAAATAAAAGTACACTGTAGGGCTGGTTGATTTTGGACAATAATAAAATCTCGATTTTTTTCTCTGAAAACCCGATTTTCGATTTCGATTTTTTTGGTAAAACTACAAAAGACAATGGAATAAATTGTTTCAGATATTTTATCTTTATTTTTAAAGAAAAATAACAAACAAATTTCCCTATTGGGAATGAAGTGCAATTGAAAGATACTGTAAATCCTCCTTGAGTTTAGTAAAGTGACAACATTTACAATTTGTCTTGACCAAACAAAGATGACTAGACGAGCTCTGTCTGTAATGCAGCCAGCTGCAAAAAAGGAAAATCCATTTTCCGATTTTCCTTTTTTTAACATACTCTTGATTAATAAATACGATATAGATTTAAAATCGATTAATCACACAGCCCTAGTACACTGCTTTAACGTCAGTGAAACCTCAGCACCCCAACAAGAGCAGGATTACTGCTTCATTTTCCTCTTTTAACAAGTTCATAGTTCAGCGTGATGGTATTTTTAGAAACTGACAGCAGAAATTAAATCACATTCCTCTCATTCCTGCAAAGGTTGCTGGCTTTCACATTTTTCTGCGTGCAGCAGTCGTGCCTTTCTCTAACATCTGTCCTGATTCTGCACAAAAAGCCACCGACTCTAGTGCATGGTTAGCTGTTGGGGTTTTGACGTGACAGTCAGTATCTCCTCCTGCCTGCTGTCTTCTCTCTCACCAGCAACCCAGCCACGTGGTTTCCGCTGCCTTCCACCGACGGTACAGAGAGAGACAGAGAAAAAAAAGAAAGAAAAGGCTGAGTGGAGAGAGAAGACAAGAGGGCCGAGGGGGGGAAGACACTGGCTGCCTGTGTTTGCTGGTGAGAAGAGGTTTCAATCGGAGACTGAGGTCATGCCTCCCTTGAAAAGCGAGTAAATAGCTTGCACATCCTAGTGTCTTCTCCTCGTCTAGTCACCGAGCAAAGAAAGCCAATTAAGACAGAGCTAAAGCTTAATTTCCGCCGTGGTTCTCCCCACAGAAAACACACTTCCTGTCTCCTGTTGATCACCTCAGCGCATCTCGCATCACTTCCTGCTGCCCTCGTACCCCACTGTTGCCTAGCAACAAGAGGTCGCACGTCTAAAGAGGTTGTGCGAAGTAGGCCTGTGTTGAAAAAATCGATTTCCCAATTCTAAATCGATTCTAATATTAATTCCTAAAAATCGATTCATATGTCTAAAGATCGATTTTTTTTATTTTTCGGGGGGGGGGGGGGGGGGGGGGTTTATTTTCTTTTATTTATTTATATATATATATATATATATATATATATATATATATATATATATATATATATATATTTATTTTTTTTTTTTTTTTTTCCATCATTACATTACAACTTTTGGTTATTTTTTTGTTTATCCCCAAAAAAGGAATGTTTTGTTGGACACGAGAATAACTAGTACCATGTTTTTGCCTTTAAATATGTTTAAAGGTATGAAAACATTAAAGTTTTTAGTTATAATGACATAAATTGTCTATATTTCATTACTTTATATAATGTCTTGGGGTTACATTTGCAAAAAATGCTAAAAACCAAATTCTCAAAAATTAAAAACCAAAATAAACCGAAAAAGGAACAAATAAAAACGGAATGTGGGAAAAAATAAAACCGATTTCATCCGTCTCTGTTTGCTGCCCTGGATCTGTTTGGTAATTCTGATCCTAGTCCCTAGTCCGAAGCTATGGTGACATTTTATTTTTCCCTTTCTTCTTCGTCTGCTTATCAATCTGACCGACACCTCTCACAGCAGAAGCGTTTCCTCTCCTTGCTCTTCCTTCCACGAAGACCTCGCCCGCAAACTTTCCACCTCGGCACTGGGCCTCACGAGTTCAAGACGGGCACCAGAAAGAAAAGGAGGAGGAGGAGGTGGTGGAGGAAAAAGAAAAAAGGGTTGACATAGAGCGGCGGGGAGGAGAGAGAGGAGTCCCGTCAGTGTGACTCAGGCAGGGTGCCAGAAGTTTTTGTAGGCACACCCATGTCCTGCCAAGCGCTCTCTTTTAAGATCACTTGCTAAACCAGCTTCCTGACAGTTGTCCCTTCGATTTCGGCAGATGCTGATGTTGAAAGAAAACTGCTGTCTAGTTAGTAGACGTACAGTAGAGGCAGGCGGCCTTCAGACCCGTTTGATTTGAGTTTAAAACAAGTCAGGAAGTAACTTTTTGCTCTGGCACCATCAGGAAGACTTGCAGTCAACATAAATTCATTCGAATTTAAAAAAAAAAATGCCATGAGTGGCTGTACCTAGGCAGACTTTTATGGCTCTTGAATGACAATAGTGACTTCCCAGGGCTAGTATGTGTGAGTTCTCATCGTTCAGGCCTGTATCAGAGCTCAGATCTGCGTTCACAGCCCCGCAGGCCTGCATCCAGCGCCTCCTTTCTTTTGCTGACCCCAACAGTAACAGTTACAGGACATGGTTTGACCTTAAGCTGGGGCGGGGAGGGATGCTGATACTTATCAGCAGCTTCAACTCACAGAAAACAATACTGTCAGAACCTGACATTCAGTAGTAGGCCAACAAAGGGACTGTTTAGGGTCTGATTGAAGTTTTTCCAACCATTTTTCTGTTTAATTTTCACATTAAGTACCAAAACTAAAACCCCACAGGGGATTTTTTTGGCTGCCATGGGCAACAGAAGAAAAACTGACTCACTTTACACCCATTACAAGCAACAAAGAGCAGATGGATCTCTTACCTGAAGCGTGGAGAGTCTTTCAAACACTCCTCAAAGTCCAGCTTCACTGTCATCCCTGCGTTTGATTGCAAACCCCCTGTGTTGTCTGTAGACGAACCTGGAGCCTGCAGGAAACTCAACTCAAATCTCGCCGGTTTTTCAACGCTTCTTCACATTGGCAGCCTGGCTCATTGTTGTCCTGGGACCGAGTTTAATTTGTATTCCTCCCGGAGTTTCCTCCTGTGAACTGTCCTCCGCTGGCCGATCCGTGTGCAGGCTCGTGCTCAGCGCGTATGAATGAGCGCAGGGGACGGTGGTTGCGTCGTTACCATGTTTTCCGGACAGGACAGACGCGTAAACGGTGCGCGCTTCCGCGTGGATGATGATGCTGCAGAAAGAAAAAGAAAGAAGAAAGAAAGCTGCGTGCAAACTTCCCGCAGATCCTCGGGAAGGATCAGTGTCTCCAAACGCGCAAGATTAGACCCGATGCCAGGCTGAGTGCACTTTCCATGTGTAGTGGAGTGATCTCTCTCTCTCTCTGTGTCTCTCTGTTGCTGCGTTCCATTTACCTCGGAAGTCGGAACTCGGAACTGGGAATGACGTCACAGCCGAGTTATCAGCGTTCCAGTTACAAAGTAGCTTAAACAAGTTTGTAGTTCGCATATACCACATGAAAAATGTAAATTACACTATAGCAGCATATATATGCCGAACAATACTTGTATACGACTGATTTAGTGTGACCAAAACTAGAATGAAGTGCTACGAATTTTTACAGAGCTCTCTTCTACTGTTTACAACCGGGGCAGCCATCTTGGAATGTGAACTCGGGGGTGGTGAAGACTCTCCCACTTTCCCAGTGGGAAATCCCACTTCGAGGGGCGTTCCAGTTGAAAAATCCAACTGGGAACTGGGAAATCCCCACTTCCGAGGACAAATGGAACGCGGCAACTCTCTCTCACACACACACACATGCACGAGGTCCAGCCCCCCCATCACACGTCTCGCCATTTCCGTGTTTCTTCCTCTTGGTAAATTATTGTTTTGAAGAAGGAAACTGCAAAAAAGCAGCCGTTGGACAACAAAGACTCAGCACACACCGACAGTGCTGGTGTTGCGTCACGCGTTTGGATGTAATTTCTAAGCGCAATAATGTGATCATGTTTGACGCTCCTAACTAACTACACGCAGCACAACGGCCTGGGTGTGGAGACTCGTTTGACAACTTGCTTTGTTTTCGTTGAAAAGTACAGAAACCTCCCAACACGTTTTCGATTTCCAGTCACTTTGCAGAAGCATAATAAAAAAAAGAGAAGAAAAGATGACTATTAAACCCTGTCCATATACAGGACTGTCTCAGAAAATTAGAATATTGTGATAAAGTTCTTTATTTTCTGTAATGCAATTAAAAAAACAAAAATCTCATACATTCTGGATTCATTACAAATCAACTGAAATATTGCAAGCCTTTTATTATTTTAATATTGCTGATTATGGTTTACAGTTTAAGATTAAGATTCACAGAATATTCAAATTTTTTGAGATAGGATATTTGAGTTTTCTTAAGCTGTAAACCATGATCAGCAATATTAAAATAATAAAAGGCTTGCAATATTTCAGTTGATTTGTAATGAATCCAGAATGTATGACATTTTTGCATTACAGAAAATAAAGGACTTTATTACAATATTCAAATTTTCTGAGACAGTCAAAAAAGAGAAGTTAAATCTGACATGCTGACATGCTACTATGTCAAAGTTAGGTTAACAATACATTTGCTGATGCACAAACTTGGACAAATCATCAGTTTTGTATCCTGGACTCACTGGGTGTTTGGGGTCTTGCAACAGACACCCTCATCCAGGCGACCCGGCCAAGGTGATCAAGTCTCAGCCTGTGTCCAAGTGGCATGTTTCCCCCACTACAACCACTGCTCCCCCCTCCTCAACCAGAGCCATCCGGAGGCTTTTTCTGCTGCCTCCACATTGTTACCTATGGCCCTTCTACGGTTGGCACCCGTTATGCCTAGTGTGCTGTAGGCTTTGCTGAGGGAGTGGCTGACAAACCCCCGACTGCCCACCTCCACTGGCATACACTTGGGGCCTGATTTACTAAGATCCTAAATAAAGAGTACTAAATTGCGTGTGCACTGAAAAAGTTTGCACGTGCTGCTGTTGTGTGTTTTGCGGGTGATCAACTAAGAATGCTTGCGCAATTGATAACAGGTGCAAACCGCAGTATTTAAATGAGGTGTTGCGTGTCTTAAGGTTTGCGCCATGGAGAGTCTGGATGGAAAGCAGGATAGTCGCAAGCACAAAATGAAATTTGACGAGTTGGAGTTAGAGATATTAGTGGAAGAGGCAAATAAACACATTCATGAACTACAGCAAAGAAATTTAAACATTACCAAAAGAAACGCAATATGGGAGAAAATCTGCGATAGAATAAATGCAGTTGGTAAGACAAAAAGAACGGCAGATGAGTTTAAAAGAAGGTGGCAAGATATAAGGCGAAGAACTAAAGAAAAAGTGGCCTTTAATAAAACTTGTGCAACCATTTTTAAAATAGCATGCAGCAGAATAAAGACTATCTCTGCGTATTCTTTGATTTTGGATGTCGCCTCCTTGCCACAATAACAGCAGCCATCTGTGCGTAATGCTGGGCAGATTAGCACCTTCCTTTCGAACGTATTAAATACAGACGCAATCACAATCCCCGCAATAACTTTTAGGCTTGGTAAATCTCATTGCGCGTGGTAAATGAACCAATCTTTCCCTCCCAGTATTTAGCGCTTTCTGCCGGGTACGCCCCATATTGATTATTCATCAGGGCAAAAGTACTAAATGAACAGCGTGTGCTATTTTGCTCATTTGAGAGGCGCAGTCCTCTTTGCACGCTGTTAGTAGATCAGCCTGCACATTGGTTTGAGGGTGTTGTCAAGTTTGCACACGTTTTTACGCACGCAAACCTTTAGTAAATCAGGCCCTTGGTCTTCCACCCGTTCCTCCGACAGTCCTCCACCAGCTCCTGGTAGTTCTCCCTCTGTCTTTCATGGGCATCCTCCATCCTCTCCTCCCAGGGAACCGTCAGCTCCAGCAAGAAGAGTTGCTTTGTTGCCTCTGAGAACAAGATGATATCAGGTCTCAATCTTGACTGGGTGATGTGTGGTGGAATCTTCAGTTGTCTTTCCAGGTCAACTGTCATCACCCAGTCTCGGGCCGGGGAGAGCAAACCATGTAGAGCAGTTTCTCGGTGTTTTCTCCGGCCATTGTCCTTCCCTGACAAAGCGGATGGCCTTAGCTGTGGCTGGGGTGTATCGGCTTCCC
This sequence comes from Cololabis saira, assembly GCF_033807715.1. Taxonomy (NCBI): domain Eukaryota; kingdom Metazoa; phylum Chordata; class Actinopteri; order Beloniformes; family Belonidae; genus Cololabis; species Cololabis saira. Next base: position 34,227,766 of record NC_084606.1, read on the forward strand.
TCTATCCCCTCGCTGATTGCTTCAGCGATGGATTTGAGGACCTGGTCGTGCCTCCATCGATACCGGCCCTCACCCAGCGCCTTGGAGCAGCTGCTCAGGATGTGTTCCAGTGTCCCTGTTTTGGAACACAGGGGGCAAGCAAGTGTTTCTATTTTGCCCCATGTGCACAGGTTGGATGGGCTTGGGAGGACATCGTAAACCCCCTGGATCAAGAACTTGATCCTCTGGAGATTCCACCGCCAGATGTCCTTCAAAGGTGATGCTCCACTCCATCGCCTGCTCCCACTTCATCTAGGCGCCCTGCTATAGGTCAATATAGTGAGATAAAATCACTCTACAACACCTGTTAGGACAAAGATAAACAGATCTGAGCAAGAGACAGTATCACCTCTTTTATTTCTGATTTTTATGTGTAAATCGTTGTAAAATTGGCTGTTTGTAATGCGTCTAAGCAAATGCAACCTAAAATGAACAAGTATGAGTTGTTTATCACAGAGCAACTATTTATTTAACAGATGTGAAGCCAAAAAGAGAAAAGTAAATAATATATTATATAATACGGATTCCCCCCCTTTTTTTTCAGATCAGTGTGAATTTGGGGGATTTGCATCCGGACAGCTCTCTGCAGATCCCGTAACTATTCCACATAAGTCGTGGTTCTGGTTTTGACCAGGGGAAGTCCAAAACATTGGTTTTCCAGTTGACCTTTTACGCCACACACTCAACCAACAAAGTTACATCTCTGGTTTAGTTTTTATTTTTCTCTCTGTATTGGCTTCTTCTTGTACTTTCAAGCAGACCTGGGGACTAGGACCTGGGGACTAGGACCTGGGACTAGGACCTGGGGAGCAGGACCTGGGGACTAGGACCTGGGGATCAGGACCTGGGGAGCAGGACCTGGGGACTAGGACCTGGGGACTAGGACCTGGGGACTAGGACCTGGGGATCAGGACCTGGGGAGCAGGACCTGGGGACAAGGACCTGGGACTAGGACCTGGGACTAGGACCTGGGACTAGGAACTGGGGACTAGGACCTGGGGACTAGGACCTGGGGACTAGGAGCTGGGGACTAGGACCTGGGGACTAGGAGCTGGGGACTAGGACCTGGGGAGCAGAACCTGGGGACTAGGACCTGGGGACTAGGACCTGGGGAGCAGGACCTGGGGACTTGGACCTGGGGACTAGGACCTGGGGACTATGACCTGGGGACTAGGACCTGGGGACTATGACCTGGGGAGCAGGACCTGGGGAGCAGGACCTGGGGACTAGGACCTGGGGACTAGGACCCAGGGACTATGACCTGGGGACTAGGACCTGGGGACTAGGACCTGGGGACTAGGACCTGGGGACTAGGACCTGGGGAGCAGGAACTGGGGACTAGGACCTGGGGACTAGGACCTGGGGACTAGGACCTGGGGACTAGGACCTGGGGACTAGGACCTGGGGACTAGGACCCAGGGACTATGACCTGGGGACTAGGACCTGGGGACTAGGACCTGGGGACTAGGACCTGGGGACTAGGACCTGGGGAGCAGGAACTGGGGACTAGGACCTGGGGACTAGGACCTGGGGACTAGGACCTGGGGACTAGGACCTGGGGACTAGGACCTGGGGATCAGGACCTGGGGATCAGGACCTGGGGATCAGGAACTGGGGACTAGGACCTGGGGACTAGGACCTGGGGACTAGCATGCACCGAGCGCGTAGACCTGTTCCCGTCCAGTTTACACACAGCGATTAGCTCGACTTCAACCGTGTTATCTGTGTGTGTTAGTCCGACTAAAAGAAGTTGGATCTAGTTCAGTCGCAGCAGGAATAAGATGTTGACATGCATTTTAAAACCACAGTTTCAGTCAGACTTATGCAATCATTTCGTTTGCCTCATGTCATGTAAACACACCGAGTGTCCTGTTGCATGACCCAACCTTCACCATGTTTTAGCTGTTAAACAGATGCCTTTGTGTCATCTTCCTCTCTGTGGAAAACGTTATAAAATCATAGGAAATTATTTTATAAAGTTTTCCAGAGCGGAGCAGAGCAACAACTGTGGCTTAAGCTTTCATTGCGATGCAGATGATAATTATACCACAAAGCAAGATGAGACATGTGAGCTAATTGTACAACAAGCATGTCTTATTGAGAGCTAATTTCCTGTTACCAATGTCAGATAAGACTGACTTGCAGTGTTGTCTTTGGGCCTGAGCCCTCAGATATAAACTCTGTAGTCATTTGTAAGCAGAGGTGGGTAGTAACGATTTACATTTACTTTGGGAAATGTTGTACTTTTAGGAGTAGTTTTGAATCACTATACTTTTTACTTTTACTTGAGTAGATTTGTGAAGGAGAAACTGTTACTCTTAAATAAATAAAAGGGATAAAAGAAAAGTAACAGCTCAACGTAGCCTAATGTAGCGGAGTAACTTTTATCCACGTACGCGTCAATCTCATGACATCACTGGGTGATTCTTTGGGAAAAATGTTTGTTTTTGCATGTTTTGTCACATTTACACAGAATCAAATACACACAGAGTTTCTATGAGTTCATGTTTGTTCTAGTTCTGCTGGTTAAAAAAGAAAAGTACAAAGGCTTGAAATTTTGTGCTACATGTGCTTCATTTATTTTTTTATTCTGTTATTATTTTATCTATTTCATTATTTATTAAAGTACTTGAATTGACTTTAAGCTATTTTTTTATTAAATTTAATTTATTTTATTGATTTAATTTACCTGAAGATGATTATTTTGTACTTTTGTCTGTTTGAATGGTTGTGTTAAAAAAATAAATCAGACGTTACTCAACAATTACTCAGTACTTGAGTAGTTTTTTCACCAAGTACTCTTTTACTTTTACTCTTACTCTTACTAGTAATTATTCGGATGACTACTTTTTACTTGTACTTGAGTCATATTATTCTGAAGTAACAGTACTTTTCCTTGAGTACAATTTTTGGCTACCCACCTCTGTAAGCAACAAACAAAAGTGCAGAGTCATCGAGAACATCTGTCCCACTGCTCATTTAGACAATAATTGAAAATCGTGTTCTCTTCTCACTCGTTATCTTATTTTAGGAAATTATTTAAAACCTGGTGGCGATTTGGATCAATTATGAAAAGGTTCACATGCATTTCTACATCATGAAGGTGCTCCATAATAAAAAATTTAAAAAAAGTGTCACTATTTTTTTTTTAATTTTTTACTTTTTTTACTTTTACTCAAGTAATTATTTGGATGACTACTTTTTACTTGTACTTGAGTCATATTATTCGGAAGTAACAGTACTTTTACTTGAGTACTCTGGTTGTAAGTCTGGATGGCGTTGCTCTGGCATCTCGTACTACTGGGAGAAACCTGTGGAGTTATTTTTAACCAGTATTTGTCCCTTAAATCACACATAAAACAAGTTTCTCAAACTATCTTCTTTCACCTATGTAACATTGTAAAAAAAAATGAGAAAATTCTACCCTATAAAGTGATGAAAAACAAATCAAAACAAAAATAAAACTGATTTCCCAATTGAACTACTGTAATTCCTAGTTTCTGATACCTGAAAGTTACTCTGAACAATCTCCAGCTGCAGAGCGAGAGAGAGTTTAACTAAAATTAACTGGATTATGAATAAATTACAATGAATTGGACTGAACTCAAATGTAATTTGGACTTAACTCTGATGGATTCAACTTTTTAGACTGTTTTTGTGTCTTAAGATGACTTTTTTATGACTTGGCAGCATACAAGCAAAGGAACTGAGTCGAATTGTAGGACTATTGCTCATGTCTTTCCCTCTTGGTATTGCGTTAACACACACTTGACTCCTTCAGACAAGCAAACTGCCAGAACATCTGCTTTTTTGGAGATTTGCACATCTGCTGATGATCCGTTCCTTGAGGGCTGATGATCAGCAGTACTCAGCTGCAACTTGCCCTGTTCAATTGTAAGGATTACTTCTTTTTTTCTTTGTTTTTGGCCTCATTTTTGTCAAATAAATAATGCCAACGTATAAAACTATATATATTGTTGTATTATCTTAATGCTAAGGGAGATGAAATACTTTTTTATTATATTTCTATTAAAAGAAAGCAATAACAAATATACAGAATTAACAAGTTTACATGTTTATTTTGGCGTGAAGTTGGGCATTTCAGATTGAGGTCTTGGAAGACGAACTCACTTCTTTAGTTAGCGCCAAGTGGTCATTATTGGAAGTGTAGTGTTTGATGGATCTACAGGACTGTCTCAGAAAATTACAATATTGTGATTTTCTGTAATGCAATTACAAAAACAAAAATGTCATAATTCTGGATTCATTACAAATCAAGCGTCTTTGAGTGCCCTGAAAAGCGCTATATAAATAAAATGTATTATTATTATTATTAACTGAAATATTGCAAGCCTTTTATTATTTTAATATTCCTGATCATGGCTTACAGTATAAGAAAACTCAAATATCCTATCTCAAAAAATGTGAATATTCTGGGAATCTTAATCTTAAACTGTAAACCATAATCAGCAATATTAAAATAATAAAAGGCTTGCAATATTTCAGTTGATTTGTAATGAATCTAGAATGTATGACATTTTAGTTTTTTTAATTGCATTACAGAAAATAAAGAACCTTATCACAATATTCTGTACATTGGCCACTGTACTTTTCAGCCCAAGAGGTTTAAATTTAATACACCACAAACTTTGAGCAAAGGTCCTTTATTCAATATCAGACTTTAAAAAAAAATGTCATCAATTGTCTAAAAAAATCATTCTGCCATATTTAATTTTCATTTAAAGTAAGTTTCTTTTCTAAAAACAAACGTATCTATCTATCTATCTATCTATCTATCTATCTATCTATCTATCTATCTATCTATCTATCTATCTATCTATCTATCTATCTATCTATCTATCTATCTATCTATCTATCTATCTATCTATCTATCTATCTATCTATCTCTCTGGCTCCCTCTGGTGGCCACCAGCCGCCACTGCAGCCTGCAGGACTGACCTGTGTCATCTGAAGAACATGACACTGTGTGGATGTTTTTCTTCATCGTGTTGCTTCATGTTGCGGACCATCCTGTTGTGTGGAGTCTGTTTCTCAGGAAACTTCACAGACCGCCTCAAAAATAAAAATAAAAAAATGTTTCCTTCGTGGTGAGTAAAAGTGAGATTGTGGTACATATTTTTGTCTCCTACGTGAAAGGGCGTAGTGAACTCTGCTGTTGCTAAGCTGCCACATCAAAATAAACAATCAAGGAGTTTAGAACCAGCGGACTTGAAATGATGCTTGAAGCTGAGGACCTTGAAGGACATAATGACACATATAAGATACGTTAAAAATAATATATAAGATGAGACAAGCAATAATATTACACACATAATTGACGTCTTCGTGTGTAATGATTCTGCTCTGATTCTAATGGGGGAATATTGAATATATCCATCCTCTGAACGCGGTGCTCCATGTGCGGCTCTCTGGGGAGCATGTGCGCATTTGGCGCACACACGGAACACGGCACAGATAATCATCCGCCACAAACAGCCTGTTTGGTAAGAGGGATTAAACAGTTTTTCTGTGAAGTAAAACTTGGCAACTCGACAGGTTCTTGTTTGTCTTTGACAGGAGATCCCCGCTAGTGCCTGCCCATGTGTCAAGTGACGCACATTATACTGCAGGACATCCGGCTGGATTTTCAAAATAAAGATCGACACTGGCATATAGACCAGGGGTCTGCAACCCAAAATGTTGAAAGAGCCATATTGGACCAAAAACACAAAAAACAAATATGTCTGGAGCCGCAAAAAATTAAAAGTCTTGTATAAGCCTTACAATAAAGGCAACACATGCTGCATGTTTCTATATTAGTTATAACTGGGGGAAGATTTTTTTTTCATTATGCACTTCGAGAAAAAAGTCAAAATGTCGAGAAAAAAGTTGAAATTTCGAGAAAAAAGTCGAAATGTCAAGATTAATGTTGAAGTACAATCTTGAGACAAAAGTTGAAATGTCGAGAAAAAAGTCCAAATGTCGAGAAAAAAGTTGAAATGTTGAGAAAAAAAGTTGAAATTTTGAGAAAAAAGTCGAAATTTTAAGAGAAAAAGTCGAAATTTTGAGAAAAAAGTCGAAATATTGAGATTAAAAAGGAAAGGAAAAAGTAAGAAAAAAGAGAAAAAAAAGGAAAAAAGAGAAAAAAGAAGAAAAAAAGGAAAAAAATGGGAAAAAAGGTCAAACATTTTTTAAAAGCTCCAAGGAGCCACTAGGGCGGCGCTAAAGAGCTGCTTGCGGCTCTAGAGCCGCGGGTTGCCGATCCCTGATATAGACCAACATTCGGCACTATAATAACTATTCAATTAGTTAGTAGAAGATTAATTTTATCATAATGCAACAGCTTATCAGTTATTAGATTGGTAAGATCCATTGCATATACTTGATAACAAAAATATGTGTCTGGAGCAAGGTTAAATTATAGTGTAATCTTAAGTGTCATTAAGACTCAGTATGTTTAATGTGTAAACCTTCAGACACAGAGACAGTTTCTTCCCCCAGGCTGTTGCTCTGATGAACTCCCATCACTCATAGAGTCTCAGAGTAATCAATCACTGTGCAATAATAATAGTAATAATAATAATAACACCATCATATGCTGTAACAATGCACCTTTCAATAATCATGTCTACCTCATACTGCTGCACCTTTCACTTTTTTTAAATTGTATATATGTTAATAAGAGCCATTTGTCTATTACTGTTTGCAACTATTTAAATCTGGGTTCAGTGAGTGAAACAACCGAAGACAAATTCACTGTTTGGTGTGTTCATACTTGGCCGATAAAGCTTATTCTATTCTGTTCTATTCTACACTATTCTATTCTGGTCTATTGTATTCTATTCTATTGTGTTCTACTCTATTCTGTTCTATTCTATTCTATTCTATTTTATTCTATTCTACACTATTCTGTTCTATTCTATTCTATTCTACACTATTCAATTATATTCTACTCTATTCTATTCTATTGTATTCTATTCTACACTATTCAATTATATTCTACTCTATTCTATTGTATTCTATTCTACACTATTCTGTTCTATTCTACACTATTCTGTTCTATTCTACACTATTCTATTCTATTCAACTCTATTCTATTCTACTCAATTCTGTTCTATTCTATTCTGTACTCTATTCTGTTCTATTCTACACTATTCTATTCTATTCTGTTCCAGTCTATTCTGTTCTATTCTATTCTATTTTATTCTATTCTACACTATTCTGTTCTATTCTGTTCCAGTCTATTCTGTTCTATTCTATTTTATTATGTTCTATTCTATTCTATTTTATTCTATAATATTCTATTCTATTTTATTCTATTCTATTCTATTTTATTCTATAATATTCTATTCTATAATATTCTGTTCTGTTCTGTTCTATTTTATTCTATTCTATTATATTCTACTCAATTCTATTCTATTCTATTCTATTCTATTCTATTCTATTCTATTCTATTCTATTCTCCCCTTCTAAAGAAACTTAAAAACAAATCTCTCTAAAGACCCAGCTTTCTCTGAGCTCTTTTATTGTTTTACTGTGGGCGGTGTTTCCTGCTCCACCACCAGCAGCTTCTCTCCTCCTCTCCTCAGCGCTGCAGCCGCATAACCGCGTCTGAGCGATGTGGGCGTGAAGAGCTCTGCTCGGCGTAGTAACGAGGGAGAGCTGGGGGGAGCACAGACAGCGGAGCCGCCGCCGGCCGGGGAGCTTCGCTCTGAAGAACAATAACAAGAAAAAGACCCCCCCTCCCCTAGAAAAAATGTCGAACCGAAAGCACCGGGACAACCAGGAGATCTGCTCCCGCAAGGTCCGGGAGCTGGCCCAGTCCGGAGTAAACAGACACTGCTTCGAGTGCAGCCAGCCCGGCGTCACCTACACGGACATCACGGTGGGCAGCTTCGTCTGCACGTCGTGCTCCGGAATGCTGTGAGTAAACCCCGCTGGCAGCCGCCCCTCGGGGGGGTTATTACGGGATGTTCATCCTCCAGCAGACACACAGTATCTACAACAAGCAGGCCGGAGCTTTGACCATGCAAATGTACAGTTTACTATGTTCCCCCCCTCATCCATCCATCCATCCATCTCTCCCCCCCAGCGTTTGCAGGGGTGTTGCTGCAGCTGCCCGGTAGGGATGTGAGCGCGCACATGAATTTACGCAGTGTCTGCTGTCTCTGTCTCTCCTGTCTGTCTCTCATGCGTGTCCTGCAACAGCCTCACACACACGACAGACCGCTAGTTGGTCATTTTCCAGCTCTGAGTTACGTTTCATTTCGTCATGGTGCAGGTTTGACACACACACTCTCTCTCTTTCCCTCTCTATTTCTCTCTTTCTCTAGCCCGGTTTATGGTTCCGCGTTGAATCGACGCATTAGTCTTCACCATGGGAAGACTATTCTTCCTGGGGTCCACACATAGACATACAAAAGAGCAATAATACAACTCAAAAAGGGTGAAAAACATTCACTTGAATTCCTGAAATAATACATTGAAACAAAAATAAAAGATTAAGTAACCAAAACCATCCACATCTTAAGTAACAATATTTGCTACTATCACCAGATCTGTATCACTTTTGAGCAAAATAGTTTGCAACGACTTTATAATATTTATAGTAGTATAAATATACTATCATAATATACTCAAACATTATAATATACTTATACCGTATTTTCCGTACTATAAGGCGCACCTAAAAGCCTTTAATTTTCTCAAAAAACAGCAGTGCGCCTTATAATGCAGTGCGCCTTATATATGATCATTATGGTAATTTCTGTTACTGTAGTCAGGGGGATTGTGGGTAATGTAGTTGGAGTCGCCGAAGTAATGGTGCTAAAAACGTCAAGAATCGTCACAGACGTTCAAGACAACAGCAGCGTAACTCAACCCCGGCCACTATAATAGGGTATTTTACCAAATATTTAGTGCGCCTTATAATGCGGTGCGCCTTATATATGGAAAATGTTTTGAAATATTTCATTCATTGAAGGTGCACCTTATAATGCAGAAAATACGGTACTACTATACTATATATATACTCATAGCCTACAGAGATTTAGAATATATTTACTATTAAATTTATAATATACTTACAATTTGCACAATAATCACAGTATACCTAGGACCGATCGTAATTTCCTTCTGAACCACAGCTGCTTCAGTCTCCTTTTAAAACTTGACACCTTGTTTATTGTAACTAGACATGGGGGGAGATGGTTCCAGTGTGTGACTGCTCTATACATTACTGTTTTTTTCAATGCATTGGTTCTGGGCATAGGCAGAGAAAAATGGGGCTGGGGATCGATTCAAATGTCAAGAATCGATTCGATTCCGATTCTTAAGATTCAGAATCAATTATCAAGATTTGATGCGATCCGATTCCGATATTGATTTGGGTTAGTGTTATTAAAACTGTTTTTTGAGCTGTTGCATGAATTATATGACTGTAGTTATGCAACATATTAATACTAGTATTATATTGAGATTCAACAGCAAGTATTGCAGCTAATGATGCTGTAAGGACCAATCAGCTCCCAGAATGCTGATAGAACCGCTTTCAGAAACATCATGTGGGTCAGAATTACCAAACAGATCCAGGGAGGAAACAGAGACGGATGAAATCAGTTTTATTTTTTCCCACATTCCATTTTTTATTTGTTCCATTTTCGGTCTATTTTGGTTTTTAATTTTTGAGCATTTGGTTTTTAGCATTTTTTGCAAATGTAACCCCAAGACAGTATATAAAGTAATGAAATATAGACAATTTATGCAATAATAACCTAACACTTTAATGTTTTCATACCTTTAAACATATTTAAAGGCAAAAACATGACACCAGTTATTCTCGTGTCCAACAAAACATTCCTTTTTCTGGGATAAACAAAAAAATAACCAAAACTTGTAATGTAATGATAAAAAAAAAAATACATAAATAAATAAAAAAAAAAAAATCGATCTTTAGACATGAATCGATTTTTAGGAATTAATATGAGAATCGATTTAGAATTGGGAAATCGTTTTTTCAACACAGGCCTAGAGAAAAGTGATTAGCTAGGGCCATTCTTGTATCATAGCTGTGTCTATTATTTGTTGGTAGAAGTTGCATAAACAAGAAGCCAGGTTTGCGTAATATACAGATATTTTTCAAAAACATAATAAGACTGCATGCTAGTGGATCCTCCACCATCATCCAAGACAGCCGTAGGCTCTGCGTCGATTTAACGCAGAACCATGAATCAGCCTTCTCTCTCTTCTTCTCTCTCTATCCGTGTCTCCACAGGCGCTTGTTCCACCATGTGTGTGTATGTGGTGTGTCACGGTTTGTTGTGCATGGGCACACGGGCTCGGTGCTGTAGTGTAGTGGAGTTACTGCGCAATCCTGCACAGCAGTGTCCCACTTTAGTGTCCCCCAGCATGGAGAAAGAAAGTAGGAGGCTCTGGTTTCTGAAAACACATGTTCCTCTCACACTGGGTGTGTATGTGTGTGTGTAGGGGGGGGGGGGGGGGGGGGCACCTATTCCAACAGCAGATCCGTCCTTTAATTCACAGTCACGTGTCAGATGTCTCCTCTCCCCCACCTGCTCTTGTTCCCCCCGTACTCTCGTGGGCTCACTATTTTGCCGGCTTATGTGACTCCTGAATCTTTCCTCTGTGTCCCAGGAGAGGCCTCAACCCTCCCCACAGAGTCAAGTCTATCTCCATGACTACTTTCTCCCAACAGGAAGTGGAGTTCCTTCAAAACCATGGCAACGAGGTGAGTTATGATCCATCGGGGGCCACAGGTGGGCTTTGCATTAAGAGTCGGCCGGGGCACCTGTTTTCCACTTCTGGAATAAGAGGCTGTTGATGTTTTTCTTTCTGCGTCCCAGTCCTGTTTTAAAAACTGTGAATACGAGACGTACCTCGAGTCAAACCAAGCGAGAGGAGCGGTGCTTTCCAACCCGCTTACTGTCATGTTTCTATGACACACTGATTTCCAAACCTTGATAAAGATATTTCATAAAGCATATATAAACGAATCTCTATAATCCATGATTATAAATATTTTATATATATTTTTTGTATTTTTTATATATTTTTTATATATATATTTTTTATATATATATTTTTATATATTTTATATATTTTTTATTTCTGACTTTTCAGTCTTTTGACCCCTCCCCTGCATGTGTGTGCTAAGTGTACTGCTGCCAACAAAAATAAGTTTCCCCACTGAGGGAGAAAATGAAGGATATCTTATCTTATCTTATCTGCACATTTTGGGGAAAAAAATCCCACAATAATGGCCCAAAACGTCTGACACATGAGAAAAAATGTTTTTGTAGTTATTCATTTTGATTTATTTAGATTTTTTGATTTATTTATTTTATTTTTGTACATGTAAAAAAAAAAAGAAACAACACTTCATGAGAAGTTTAAGAAAATAACAACAAAACAAAACAAGGAATTTCATCCTTTAAAACTTGCTAACTTGATTTACATGTGCCAAAAAAGGAGTAGGAAGAAGTATAAACTTATTTAGTCCTACCCCCATTCACTAATCATTTAACCTGTATTTATAAATATTCACACACTGTACTCACACTGCTAAGTAACAGATTTATTAATAATAATAACAATAATAATAATAATAATTATTATTATTATTATATGAATTGTTATTATTATTATTATTATTTTTATAATAATAATAATAATAATTATTATTATATGAATTATTATTATTATTATTATAATTATAATAATAATAATAATAATAATTATTATTATTATTATTTTTATAATAATACTAATTATATTAATACTAATAATAATAATAATAATAATTATTATTATTATTATTATTATTATTATTATTATTATTATTATTATTATTATTATTATTATTATTATTATTATTATATACTGTAATTATACTCACACACATACTTACTGTATACACATGCATACATACCATAGTTGAATATTTCTATATATTTGTACACATATACCCATATAGATATTTATATAAATATACTTATTTACACTATGTATATATATATATATATATATATATACATATACATACACATATATAATTTTCTGCCCATTTCTGTACATAAATATACACAGATCTACCCATTCACCCAATAGTGTTATATTCAGGCCCCTAAAGGCAGCTAAACCCCTTCCTCTTCGTGAAAATCATGTTTTTATATTTGTTTTTAAACTCATTTAAATTCATTGAAGTATTTTCTCGCATTCAGCTCTAAGTTGTATTTTTATCACATTTTCAAAAACTGTCAAATATTGATGTCAGCAATCCAAGCCCCGTCCAATCTGTTGGGCTACGGTTGCGTTGCTATGACAACCCCCAGTCTTCAGCTGTCAGGTTTCCCAATCCCACTTTCTTTCGGCTCGCCCAGTTTTACTTTTTAATAGGCCAGTTTTGATTAGTTGGGTATTTTTCCACCATTTTTTTTTTTTTACTAAATGTGGAGGAATATAATGAAAACAGTACGGTAGAAATGAAGAGGCGGCGCCCCCAACACATCCACTTTGGGAAGCATGAGCGTGGGCTGCACTTACTCCACAGCCAACGCCACACAGATAATATGAAATGTTTCAGGCTGTCAGGATGAGGCCTCGCTGGTTCTTTATGAGCTCCTTTATGGACCTGGTGTGTGTGTGTGTGTGTGTGTGTGTGTGTGTGTGTGTGTGTGTGTGTGTGTGTGTGTGTGTGTGTGTGTGTGTGTGTGTGTGTGTGTGTGTGTGTGTGTGTGTGTGTGTGTGTGTGTGTGTGTGTGTGTGCGCAGCAGAGGGGTGTGTGTGTGTGTGGAGCAGAGGGGTGTGTGTGTGCAGCAGAGGGGTGTGTGTGTGTGTGTGCAGCAGAGGGGTGTGTGTGTGCAGCAGAGGGGTGTGTGTGTGCAGCAGAGGGGTGTGTGTGTGCAGCAGAGGGGTGTGTGTGTGCAGCAGAGGGGTGTGTGTGTGCAGCAGAGGGGTGTGTGTGTGCAGCAGAGGGGTGTGTGTGTGCAGCAGAGGGGTATGTGGTCCAGATTTCTCTCCTCTTCTTCCTGTAAAAGACTCATCCCGCCCGTAATGACTCACAGGCAGCCTTGTTTTGCTGTTTCTTCGCCACACTCTGACTGTTACACCAGTAATGGTTAGGAATGGGTGATATTTTACCGTTCATGATAAACCGTCAAAAAAATTCCCCACGGTAAGAATTTGTCATCTCGCGGTAAAAACGATAAATTCCCGTTGATGACGTTTTTGTGTAAAGTCGGATTTATGGTTCTGTGTTAAATCCACGCACAACGTACGTGAAGGAAGGAAGGAAGGAAGGAAGGAAGGAAGGAAGGAAGGAAGGAAGGAAGGAAGGAAGGAAGGAAGGAAGGAAGGAAGGAAGGAAGGAAGGAAGGAAGGAAGGAAGGAAGGAAGGAAGGAAGGAAGGAAGGAAGGAAGGAAGGAAGGAAAGAAAGAAAGAAATGAGCCAGGAAGGAAGGAAGGAAGGAAGGAAGGAAGTGAGCCAGGAAGGAAGGAAGGAAAGAAAGAAATGAGCCAGGAAGGAAGGAAGGAAGGAAGGAAGGAAGAAAGGAAAGAAAGAAAGAAAGAAATGAGCCAGGAAGGAAGGAAGGAAAGAAAGAAATGAGCCAGGAAGGAAGGAAGGAAGGAAGGAAGGAAGGAAGGAAGGAAGGAAGGAAGGAAGGAAGGAAGGAAGGAAGGAAGGAAGGAAGGAAGGAAGGAAGGAAGGAAGGAAGGAAGGAAGGAAGGAAATGAGCCAGGAAGGAAGGAAGGAAAGAAAGAAATGAGCCAGGAAGGAAGGAAGGAAGGAAGGAAGGAAGGAAGGAAGGAAGGAAGGAAGGAAGGAAATGAGCCAGGAAGGAAGGAAGGAAAGAAAGAAATGAGCCAGGAAGGAAGGAAGGAAGGAAGGAAGGAAGGAAGGAAGGAAGGAAGGAAGGAAGGAAGGAAGGAAGGAAGGAAGGAAGGAAGGAAGGAAGGAAGGAAGGAAATGAGCCAGGAAGGAAGGAAGGAAGGAAGGAAGGAAGGAAGGAAGGAAGGAAGGAAGGAAAGAAAGAAATGAGCCAGGAAGGAAGGAAGGAAGGAAGGAAGGAAGGAAGGAAGGAAGGAAGGAAGGAAGGAAGGAAGGAAGGAAGGAAGGAAGGAAGGAAGGAAACAAACAAACAAACAAACAAACAAACAAACAAACAAACAAACAAACAAACAAACAAACAAACAAACAAACAAACATTCCGGTTGATGAGTTTTTTGTGTAACAAACATGGCGGATGTGATAGATTTATAGTTACAAAGGTGGAGTTGAATTGGTATTTTTTTTATCTTCATTTTTATCGTTATCAGGATAAATGCCAGAAATGATCATGATAAATGATTTAGTCCATACCGCCCATCCCTGGTAATGATCCGCCAGTGTTTGCAAGTGATTCTACGAGCCTAAATGTCAGACTAAAATAGGAGATTGTGGTGTGATTTAATACCCCGGCCATTAGTCAGCGACTCCTTCTGTTCAGCCCCGGCTGTTCCTCCGTGTTTACCAGCCCCGCGTATGTTTGTGTGTTTACCAGCCCCGCGTATGTTTGTGTGTTTACCAGCCCCGCGTATGTTTGTGTGTTTACCAGCCCCGCGTATGTTTGTGTGTTTACCAGCCCCGCGTATGTTTGTGTGTTTACCAGCCCCGCGTATGTTTGTGTGTTTACCAGCCCCGCGTATGTTTGTGTGTTTACCAGCCCCGCGTATGTTTGTGTGTTTACCAGCCCCGCGTATGTTTGTGTGTTTACCAGCCCCGCGTATGTTTGTGTGTGCAGGTCGGCAGACGGACCTGGCTGTGTGTGTTTGACCCCAAGGCCGACAGCTTCCCCGATCTGAAGGACTCTCAGAAGTTCAAAGAGTTTCTTCAGGACAAATTTGAGAAGAAGAAATGGTGAGAATGGAGTCAGACGCTGATGTAACCAGACGGAGGAGTGACTCAGAGTGAAACGAGACCACAATCAATGAATGTTTTCATGCCTTTTCTGAATAATCTGCTCTGTTTGGTGCAGAAAACTGGAAAAATGCCTTTCCAGTTGAGAAAAACAGCAACAAATCCTAACTTTATTGCAATATTGTGAGACAAGCAGAAAATTGTCAGCTATGATAAAAAAACAGTGACAGTTTTTTTTTTTTTATTATGGAGCACGTTCATGATGTAGAAATGCATGTGAACCTTTTTATAATTGATCCAAAACACCACCAGGTTTTAAATAATTTCCTAAAATTAGATAACGAGTGAGAAGAGAACACAATTTTCAATTATTGTCTAAATGAATTGTACTCAAGTAAAAGTACTGTTACTTCAGAATAATGTGACTCAAGTAGAAGTAAAAAAAGTAGTCATCCAAATAATTACTTCAGTAAAAGTAAAAAAGTACTTGGTGAAAAAACTACTCAAGTACTGAGTAACTGTTGAGTAATGTCTGATTTATTTTTTTAACAAAACCATTCAAACAGACAAAAGTACAAAATAATCATCTTTTAGGCAAATTAAATCAATAAAATAATAACATTAATTAAAATTAATTGAAGCTTAAATTAAAATGAAATTGAAGTACTTTAATAAATAATAAAATAAATAAAATAATAACAGAATTAAAAAATAAATTAAGCAAAAGTAGCACAAAATGTCAAGCCTTTGTACTTTTCTTTTTTAACCAGCAGAACTAGAACAAACATGAACTCATAGAAACTCTGTGTGTGTTTGAGTCTGTGTAAATGTGACAAAACATGCAAAAACAAACATTTTTCCCAAAGAATCACCCAGTGATGTCATGAGATTCACACGTACGTGGATAAAAGGGATAAAAGAAAAGTAACAGCTCAACGTAGCCTAATGTAGCGGAGTAAGAGGAACAGTTTCTTCTTCACAAATCTACTCAAGTAAAAGTAAAAAGTATAGTGATTCAAAACTACTCCTAAAAGTACAACATTTCCCAAAACTTACTCAAGTAAATGTAACGGAGTAAATGTAACTCGTTACTACCCACCTCTGGTTGTTTAACCTTCATTTTGTTGAGATCCAGTTCACAGACGGACGGGCTGACATTTACCTTCAGAAATGATCAGTTCTGCATTCAGAATTAGCTGCTAATGACAGACAGGAAGGAGTAAAAGCAGAACAGATGCAAAACCCACGAACATCAGTAGATCATAGGGTATTTTGCTTTAGCGATCATTTTTGAACCATTTACATAGAATTAGAAAAAAAAAATCCCAATTTTCTGCGGTATGCCTCTATAAATCTGTTATAAAAGCTTCATATTTGCTATTTGTTTGCATTAACACGCCAGTGCAGTTAACTCGTGACACATCCATCCATTAACAGCATGCGTTAGCTCCGTTTTGGTTGCAACTTTAATTAGGCAGATGACATTTTACATTTAACTTGAAGTATGGCTCCACTGTGCACCAGGGCTCCACGCTGCCTGCAGAAAGCTGCTTTTGCTTGTAAAATTAAAAAAAGGACACATATTAAATAAATTAACTGGAACAAATGTTAATTGCTAGCTGTCTGATGAATTAGAAAAAAAAGAAAGTAAAAGATAGATGCACACAATAGCTGTTCAACAAGCCAAGACGTTTACTGGGGAAGAATTAGCTGATGGATTGAACAAGCCCTTTATTTTCTTTGTAGTTTAGTTTTGAATCCCTAAAATATTGTCAGTTTTGATATCTGGTAGTTGGATAATAACTGTCAGATCGTAAGCTGGGTTTATGGCTGCTGTTGTTGGCCTCACAAACGGAGGCGTGCTCTGAAATTGGCAGCGTACCTAGCATGCAGGAAGCCTCGGCTGTGCTTTGGAGGATCGTTGCATCAGTGGTGCGTTTCAAAAGAGGAAGTAGTGGGAGGAAGGGTGTTTGAGGAGGTCTGTGTCTGCAGGCATCTATACCACCTGTGAAACTCTAGATGTTATCATCATGCACATTTTCCAGAGCGTATTTAAAAATAAAACAGATAATTTGAAGCTGTGTGTAGTTGTGGTTGACTGTCAGTGCAACTCCTCCAAAAGGCCCTGACACACCAAGCCGACTGTCGGCCGTCGGGCCGTCGATGAGCGTCGGTGCGTCTGTCGGCATAGTTTCCCCGGTGTGTCCCGCACGTCGCCACAGGTCGGCCTCCCGTCGGGAGCTTTTCAGCCGATTCGACATGTCGAATCGGCGTCGGCGGTCGGTCAAACAGCTCACTCTATGATTGGCTGTTCCCAGAATTTCCCAGAATGCTTTTCGTCGTCATTTGCGGACTGAATTAAAAAAAAAAAAAATGGCGGACATTTCTTATTTTTTAGTGAATAAAATCAATAATTTGAGTTAGTTTCTGCATAAAAATGCGTTTTGATTACATTTCTTGTGAGAAATATATATTTTACTTTCATAATATTCACTCAGTGAATGTATATAATCACTCGCTTTCCCGTTGTTGCGAAGTCTTTTTCAAACCTCGCCAGAATAAAGGTTGATTTATGGCTCTGCGTTACACCAACGCAGAGCCTACGGCGTAGGTTACGCGGCGACGCGCGCCGTACGTCGTACCCTACGCCGTAGGCTCTGCATCGATTTAACGCGGACCCATAAATCAGCTCCCGAGCCTCCAGGTGGTTTTTGTATTGCACTTGTGTTTTTTTAATAAAGCTTTGGAAAAAAAAAAGCGCTGTCCTCCTCATTGAGCCCCTGAATACAGACTACCGCTACCTGCTGGTATGGAGGGGAATTACCTCTCACGCATGCGCAGAACGTACGTGCTAGTTCGCCGTCCGGTGTCGTCTTCGCGGTGTGTCTAGTGCTTGTTTTTGAGCCGGACCCAGCCCGACACTGGCGGCGCGAGGCCACACAGCAGTCGGCCGACAGCAGGTGACGTCGGGTTGGTGTGTCTTGGGCTTAATACTGCTCTCTTTCTGCCGTGGAGATGTCGGTTCGACTCAACTGTGTCCCATCTTTTGCAGGCACTTTTCCAAAAGCAAAAACCGAAGGGATGTGGAGGGTCCGTGGAGTCCCGGGGTCCAGGGCGTGCCGCCCTCCCACGGGCCCTTATCCAACCAGAACCTGCCCCCTAATGCCAGAACTGCGAGGCCTTTGGTGAGAGGATGAATATGGACTGTTTCTGCATGATTGAAGATTGAAATTAGGTGTAGGGGCCGGGGGGGGGGGGTGAAAAATGAAATGGGAAAGTTGTAGAAAAAGAAGAAGTGAATGTAAGGAGGTCATTCAAGGACAGCCAAAAGAAAGAAGAACAAAAGGTAAAGGCGAGAGTGAGCCGACTTCCTGGCTGCAGCACAGAAACTGATTTGAGGTTGGACAGTTAAGGAGGCCGTGCTGCCTCATATCAAAGCCTCCGCCTATGAATTATTGAGAGATGATGAAACAGACTCCCTTTCTTTCCCTTTATGTTTCTCACCTACCTCCATCTCCCGTCCTGTAGTCTCAGGCTCAGCTGCCGTCATGGGATCGAGCTCCTGCCATCTCTCCTGCCGACATGAGGACGGATGCTTTCACCGCACGGCCGTCTCGATCCCAGAGCTTCAGAGACGCCCCCCTGAAAGGTCAGCCATGGATCCTGATAGCAGAGGTGTCAAGTAACCAAGTACAAATACCTCGTTACCTTACTTAAGTAGAAATTTTGGTTATCTATACTTCACTGGAGTCATTATTTTTCAGACGACTTTTTACTTTTACTCCTTACATTTTCACTCAAATATCTGTACTTTTTACTCCTTACATTTAGTGCAGGAGATAACCAAAACAATCGTTCAGTTTGTGATACAAGCATGAAATTTGGAACACAGATAGCCAAAGGCATTCCAAAAATAATTGGAAGTGGAGCCATCGTGAATTTTCAACATGGTGCCCATGGCAGCCATTTTTCAAAATGGACGCCGTGTTTTCTAATGAGTGATTAGTTGAAATGAGTTGCCAGTTTGCCCTGGCTCTTTTTTTTCTCCTTTTTTCCTCTTTTTTTCATCTTTTTTCCCTCTTTTTTTCCTCTTTTTCCTTGGCTCCACGTCCATATCTTTTGGGGATAGATAAAAAAAAGAGGAAAAAAAGAGGAAAAAAGAGCAAAAAAATAGGGAAAAAAATAGGAAAAAAGAGAAATAAAGAGGAGAAAAAGATGAAAAAAGAGAAGATGAAAAAAAGATGAAAAAATAGGAAACCAGAAATGTCCAGAAATTTCCTGCTTCTAAATTCAGATAAAACAGAGGTTATCATTCTTGGTCCAGAGCATCTTAGGAAGGGATTAGATGGTGTTGCGATGGCTTCCAGTGCAACTGTGAGAAATCTTGGTGTTATTTTCGATCAGGATTTGTCGTTTAAACCATATGTCAATCAGGTTTGTAAAATAGCCTTTTTCCATCTCCGTAATATTGCAAAGATTAGGAAAATCCTCTCACAGAGTGATGCAGAAAAACTAGTTCATGCGTTTGTATCTTCTAGACTAGATTACTGTAATGTGTTGTTAGCAGGATGTCCAAGTAATTTGCTGAATAGGCTCCAGCTGATCCAAAATGCAGCAGCACGAGTACTGACAGGAATTAGCAGGAGAGACCACGTCTCACCAGTGTTAGCGTCGCTCCATTGGTTACCCGTAAAATTCAGAATCCAATTTAAAATTTTATTACTTGCGTATAAAGCCCAAAACGGCTTAGCTCCGCATTATTTGCAAGACCTGATAGTGCCTTATGTTCCTGTCAGAGCTCTCCGTTCTCAGAGTGCAGGTTTACTTGTAGTTCCTAGAGTATCTAAATGTAGATTTGGAGGGCGGGCGTTCTGCTATCAGGCGCCACTACTATGGAACCAACTTCCAATCTGGGTTAAGGGGGCTGACACCACCTCCACCTTTAAAACTAAACTTAAAACATTTCTGTTTAGTAAAGCCTATAGTTAGTGTTTAGTAAACCTCTAGCTGGTGTTGGTAAATCTCTAGGTAGTGTAAACTTTAGTGTGTCAGAGTCGCTCCTGTGGTTTCTTGTGCTGGCCCCCCCCTTCTCCTCCCTTTTCTCTCTTTTGTCCATGTTGCAGCATCCTTTGCCGGACACCGGAACCTGCAGGTGGTCGTGGGTGGCTTGTAGCTTGCATTACGGAGCACAAGTCTTTCCCCGACCCTGCACCCCAACCTGGGACTTGCTGATTGGGCCGGAGCTTCGGGAGCTGCGTGCTGGCCTGCGGTCCCCACCCCTGGTCATCCCGTTGCTGCCCCCCCCTTCTCCTCCCTTTTCTCTCTTTTGTCCTGCAGGTGGCCATGGGTGGCTTGTAGCTTGCATTACGGAGCACAAGTCTTTTCCTGACCCTGCACCCCAACCTGGGACTTGCTGATTGGGCCGGAGCTTCGGGAGCTGTGTGCTGGCCTGCGGTCCCCACCCCCGGTCATCCTGTTGCTGCTTCCACCTGCCTGCTGTGCTGTTGCCGTCCCTGACCCACCAGTCTGGCCCTCGGCAGGAGGGCCCCCCCTGATGAGCCTGGTCCTGCTCAAGGTTTCTTCCCTCCTAAAGGGGAGTTTTTCCTTGCCACTGTTTGGCTTAAGGTTTTTCTCCCACTAGGGGAGTTTTTACCTGCCATTGTTTATGTAATAACTGCTCGGGGGTCATGTTCTGGGTATGGGTCTCTGTAAAGCGTCTAGAGACAACTCTGTTGTATTAGACGCTATATAAATAAAATTGAATTGAATTGAATTGAAACAAATATGGCAAAAAGAGGAAAAAAAGAGAAAAAAAGGAGAAAAAGATGAAAAAAGAGAAAAAAGAGGAAAAAAAAGGGGGAGTGTAGACTAATTAGAAAACAGTTGTGTCCATGTTGAAAATTCACGATGGCTCCACGTCCATATCTTTTGGGGAAACCTTTGGCTATTTGTCTACCAAATTTCATGCTTGTATCACAAACTGAACGATTCCTATACATTTTATAGCTAAACAGCTGGACTAATTTTAAAAACAGCCTCGTTATTCTATTTCATTTCGGGCCTTTAAAAAAAAACTATCCAGTTAAATTGCTCCATCCGGATAGAGTGAATTTGGTTGTGGTTGTTTCAGATGTTCTTGTCCAGTTTTGTTCTTACATCCGTTCCCTCAGATTCCTGCAACTAAACTTGGATGTACATTCCAATAAAGGTTAGGATAAATGATAACATGCCTCTGAAGTTTGACTTTTTGCACCATTACAATACTTATAGGCAACTAGTCATCATATCTGCTGCTCTCTGAAACACATGTTAATGCTCAATAGTACACATATATGCTTCTTTAATATATTTGCATTATACTAAGATGTATTCATTTTCAATGGCTTTTGTCCTTCATGGCTTTTTTCCCCCTTACATTACTTTTACTTTTATACTTTAAGTAGTTTTGAAACCAGTACTTTTATACTTTTACTTGAGTAAAAAACTTGAGTTGATACTTCAACTTCTACAGGAGTATTTTTAAACTCTAGTATCTATACTTCTACCTGAGTAATGAATGTGAATACTTCTCTGCTGATAGGGGGATTTAATCTTCACCACATGTGTGTCTTTAACCCCCTGTGATCCAGACCCCACCCTGTGTGGTATTGAGAGACAGCGTCCCGGCTCCCTGTCGTCCACGCTGGGAGGTCCAGGCCACACGCCCTCATTCCCGGCGCTGCCGCGGCCTTCAGGTGGGGCTTTGTTTTTCCTGTCGGACACAACCGTTGAATTTGCGACTTTATCTTAAGGACCTTCAATAGAAAAAAGAGCAGACTTTGTGCTGAGTTTGCAAACAGGCTCAGGAAACTTAAACAAAAAGCAGTGCTGATAAAGAGATTATACTTCTATTGTCCAGAATGAGCCAATCATTGAATATCTCCCCCTGATTCCTGTGTGTCATCATGTTGCCACATTGGGTTGATTTTCATGAGCCACAAAAGTCGGGTGACTGATAACAGCGGTTCCATGTGACACCATTGACGCTTTTTCTCTCTTTTTTTTTCTGTCTTTCTTTCTTATGTCTCATCTGTTCTGCAACCTCGTAGCCAGTAGCTCTTTCAAAAACCACTTCACTTTAGGTAAGGCTTGTGAATGTGTGTGTGATTAAAATCATTGGGCTCTGTCATATATAAAAGATGGCCGATCTTTATATATATTTATATATTTATATAAAGTAGTTTTAAGAGGAGATACGGTGCTTTACACTAGGAATGGGTGATATTTTACCGTTCATGATAAACCGTCAAAAAAATTCCCCACGGTAAGAATTTGTCATCTCGTGGTAAAAAATGATAAATTCCCGTTGATGACGTGTTTGTGTAAAGCTGATTTATGGTTCTGTGTTAAATCCACACAACGTATGTGAAGGAAGGAAGGAAGGAAGGAAGGAAGGAAGGAAGGAAGGAAGGAAGGAAGGAAGGAAGGAAGGAAGGAAGGAAGGAAGGAAGGAAGGAAGGGAGGGAGGAAGGAAGGAAGGAAGGAAGGAAGGAAGGATGGAAGGAAGGACGGACGGAAGGAAGGAAGGAAGGAAACAAGGAAGGAAGGAAGGAAGGAAACAAGGAAGGAAGGAAGGAAGGAAGGAAACAAGGAAGGAAGGAAGGAAGGAAGGAAACAAGGAAGGAAGGAAGGAAGGAAGGAAGGAAGGAAGGAAGGAAGGAAGGAAGGAAGGAAGGAAGGAAGGAAGGAAGGAAGGAAACAAGGAAGGAAGGAAGGAAGGAAAGAAGGAGGGAAGGAAGGAAGGAAGGAAGGAGGGAAGGAAGGAAGGAAGGAAGGAAGGAAGGAAGGAAGGAAGGAAGGAAGGAAGGAAGGAAGGAAGGAAGGAAGGAAGGAAGGAAGGAAGGAAGGAAGGAAGGAAGGAAGGAAGGATATAAGCCAGAAAGAAAGAAAGAAAGAAAGATAAATTCCCGTTGATACGTGTTTGTGTAACAAACATGACGGATCTGAGTCATTCCAGTTCTGCAGTACAGGTGTAACTCATTTAATTGGTTTTTATCAATTCAATTTAATTGGTGTAGTTTAGTAGCATTTAGTATCTTTTAGAGCAGTGATTTGGCTCCAAAGACTGAATGTGGTGATAGATTTATAGTTACAAAGGTGGAGTTGAATTGGTATTTTTTTATCGTCATTTTTATCGTTATCGGGATAAATGCCAGGAATTATCGTGATAAATTTTGTAGTCCAAACCGCCCATCTCTAGCTCTGTCATATATAAAAGATGGCTGATCTCTGGGTCGTGCCAGGCCTTTTTTAAATATATATATACTTATATAAAGTAGTTTTAAGAGGAGATACGGTGCTTTACACTTTATTAATGGTGGGCGGTAAGTGAAACACCCTTGACCCGGGGTCAGTATTCTTCATCATCACTCACGTTTCCCACTTGGAAGCTTTAGCTCCGACGGCTGAGAGGGTCAAGGAGTTTCCTCCGAGGGAAAAGAAACGAGTTTAAAGCAGGTCTATTTATAAACCGCAGCTTCTGCTGGCCCCGTCATGCGGGAGGGCCGCTGATATTTCGCACCGCGTTGGCAAGCGGAGTGCTTAAAAACTATGTAGGGCACAACTGGAACGCCCACATCCACGTCCAGAGCAAGTATTTCTGGAAGCCCCGGCATGCTCTCAGAGACGCAGACCCACCATCTGCAGCAGAACACGTTACATACGTGATCGTAGCCCAGAAAACATGTGGCCAGACTTTTACATGCCACCAATCGGCAGATTATCTGAATCAGGTCAAGTCTGGATTCTTGGCTCTGCCCCGTCAGCTGACGGGGGAAGACGGATCCCACCATCAGCTCGCTGACCGTAACCGGCTCGCTCTGCAGCCGCCTCATGTTTGCTCGCTTCTATGCAACGATAATGATTTCCTGAGATTGTTTGAATCCAACAATCGCGTTCAAAAGAACTTCTTTGGCTCTGGCCGACCTTTGCACGCCCGGCTGAAGAGCTGACGAGCTTTCGCAAGCATGAAAACGTTTCTGGTGGTCGCTGACAAACACATTTTAGAAAAATACAACACTTAATTGCAACAGAGAAGACATAAAGTTTCACGAAACAAGAAAGTCCTGTACTTTGTATTCTGAAATCTGCATCATAATGTTGTTTTTTTTTTGTGAATGTCCCCAAATCGTTTTATATTAGATGGTTAAATGATTTGATTGTATGGGTTTACATGAGTAAATATGAACTGAAAGGGATTAATAACCTTTTTTTAAAGGGGAAATTTGAAGTGTAAAGTACAAAGCTGTAAACACAGAGAAGCACAAGTGTCCAGTTATGATTTTTTTTATTAAACCTTTATTTAACCAGGAAAACAAACCAATTGAGATTCAAAATCTCTTTTGCAAGGGTGTCCTGGCCAAGAGGCAGCACAAGATTTCAGATATTAAAATGTACAGAGGTGTGATGTGAAATATTAAAATCAAATAGAATCAAATGAAACAAAAAATGGAAATAAAACAAAAAAAAAATGGAAATAATTTAAAACTGTTACAAATCAGAGATGCTGTCTCAAGTGCACTCATTCTAGACTTAAAATCACTCAGTGGAATAAGTTCTGTTATTTTTAGATCAGTTTCAGGGTTAGTAACATTTTAACTAACTACTTTGTAACACCAAAGTATCACATAACTAAATATTATGTCTACTATAAATACAGGACTGTCTCAGAAAATTAGAATATTGTGATTTTCTGTAATGCAATTACAAAAACAAAAATGTCATACATTCTGGATTCATTACAAATCAACTGAAATATTGCAAGTCTTTTATTATTTTAATATTGCTGATCATGGCTTACAGTTTAAGAAAACTCAAATATCCTATCTCAAAATATTAGAATATTCTGGGAATCTTAATCTTAAACTGTAAACCATAATCAGCAATATTAAAATAATAAAAGGCTTGCAATATTTCAGTTGATTTGTAATGAATCCAGAATTCTTTTTTTCTTTATTTTTTTTAATTGTATTACAGAAATAAAGAACTTTATCACAATATTCTAATTTTCTGAGACAGTCCTGTACGTTTTTCCCAGAACAAGGCTTATTTGGGAAAAAGGCATTTACAAGTAGGATTTTTGTCAAAGTCATCAAGAGTAGAAAGTCATTTTCAAAGCTTGCAAACATCTGTGCTTGTTGGCGTGTTGGTGTTTCTGCCGGATCTCAGTCCCGTTTCTCGCTCTCGCAGGTCGTTCGGTGTCGGCCTCGGGGGTGGCCGGGCCCTTCAGGGTGTTCCCCAAGTCCCTGAGCGTGGACTTCGGAGGCCTGGGCCACCCGCAGGCTCTGCCGCAGTCGTTGTCGCAGTCGCAGCAGCAGCCCGGCGGCGTGTGCCAGACCACGCCGCCGCCCGGCGGCTGCAGGGGCTCCGGCCAGGACAGATACGCCGCCGTGTCGCACCTGGACAGCGTTTTCTCTGATACGCCCACACCCGCAGGTACGAACTGTTGCTGTGAATCATAACGTTCACCAACAGAAGGAGGAGACGGTTATTAAACACTCAGTTTTATACTACTTTGACTATATTGCAGTATTTCAGAGGCTGCTATTATACTTTGAAGTTCTCTTCATATATTTAACAACTTTGCTGCCTTTTAACCCTGGTACTGTCTTTGGATCAAAATGACCTAATTCTCCTGTTCCTTCTTTCCTCCTGCTCTCTCCTCCTCCTCCTCCTTCCTTCCTTCCTTCCTTCCTTCCTTCCTTCCTTCCTTCCTTCCTTCCTTCCTTCCTTCCTTCCTTCCTTCCTTCCTTCCTTCCTTCCTTCCTTCCTCCCTTCCTTCCTTCCTTCCTTCCTTCCTTCCTTCCTTCCTTCCTTACTTCCTTCCTTCCTCCTGCTCTCTCCTTCCTTCTTCCCTTCCTCCTTTCTCCCTTCCTTCCTTCTTTCCTTGTTTTCTCCCTTCCTTCTCCCTTCCTCTTTTTTTCCTTCCTTCCTTCCTTCCTTCCTTCCTTCCTTCCTTCCTTCCTTCCTTCCTTCCTTCCTTCCTTCCTTCCTCCTGCTCTCTCCTCCTCCTCCTCCTTCCTTCCTTCCTTCCTTCCTTCCTTCCTTCCTTCCTCCCTTCCTTCCTTCCTTCCTTCCCCCTGCTCTCTCCTTCCTTCTTCCCTTCCTCCTTTCTCCCTTCCTTCCTTCTTTCCTTGTTTTCTCCCTTCCTTCTCCCTTCCTCTTTTTTTCCTTCCTTCCTTCCTTCCTTCCTTCCTTCCTTCCTTCCTTCCTTCCTTCCTTCCTTCCTTCCTTCCTTCTTTCCTCCTGCTCTCTCCTCCTCCTCCTTCCTTCCTTCCTTCCTTCCTTCCTTCCTTCCTTCCTTCCTTCCTTCCTTCCTTCCTCCCTCCCTCCCTTCCTTCCTTCCTTCCTTCCTTCCTTCCTTCCTTCCTTCCTTCCTTCCTTCCTTCCTTCCTTCCTTC
The DNA here is from genome assembly GCF_033807715.1 of Cololabis saira. NCBI lineage: Eukaryota > Metazoa > Chordata > Actinopteri > Beloniformes > Belonidae > Cololabis > Cololabis saira. The sequence continues at coordinate 34,254,157 of NC_084606.1, forward strand.
CTTCCTTCCTTCCTTCCTTCCTCCTGCTCTCTCCTTCCTTCTTCCCTTCCTCCTTTATCCCTCCCTCCCTTCCTTCCTTCCTTCCTTCCTTCCTTCCTTCCTTCCTTCCTTCCTTCCTCCCTTCCTTCCTTCCTTCCTTCCTTCCTTCCTTCCTTCCTTCCTTCCTTCCTTCCTCCTGCTCTCTCCTTCCTTCTTCCCTTCCTCCTTTCTCCCTTCTTTCCTTGTTTTCTCCCTTCCTTCTCCCTTCCTCTTTTTTTCCTTCCTTCCTTCCATCCTCCCTTCCTTATTTCCTTCCTTCTTCCCTTCCTCCTTTCTCCCTCCCTTCCTTCCTTCCTTCCTTCCTTCCTTCCTTCCTTCCTTCCTTCCTTCCTTCCTTCCTTCCTTCCTTCCTTCCTTCCTTCCTTCTTTTCTCCCTTCCTTTTCTCCCATCCTCCCTTCCTTATTTTCTTCCTTCCTTCCTTCCTTCTTTCCTTGTTTTCTCCCTTCCTTCTCCCTTCCTCTTTTTTTCCTTCCTTCCTTCCATCCTCCCTTCCTTATTTCCTTCCTTCTTCCCTTCCTCCTTTCTCCCTCCCTCCCTTCCTTCCTTCCTTCCTTCCTTCCTTCCTTCCTTCCTTCCTTCCTTCCTTCCTTCCTTCCTTCCTTCCTTCCTTCCTTCCTTCCTTCCTTCCTTCCTTCCTTCCTTCCTTCCTTCCTTCCTTCCTTCCTTCCTTCTTTTCTCCCTTCCTTTTCTCCCATCCTCCCTTCCTTATTTTCTTCCTTCCTTCCTTCCTTCTTTCCTCCCTTCTTCTCTTCCTCCTTCCTTGACCCGAAGACAGCACAAGGGTTAAGAATAACTAAATGAAAAAACACATTCTTTTTTTTTTAGAAAACATTGTAAAGGCTACTTACTGCTCAGTGATTTCTCTTCTTATTTATCCCTATTTAATTTATTGTACTTTGGGGATTAATAAAGTAATTTTGAATTTGAATTGTTTGTTGTGCCACCTGAGTGATATAAAAACAAATCTCTGCTATACAGCTTTGATTTTATTCAACCTCAGTCTCCCTCTCTGCTTAGTTTTAACACAATGCCAACGAGGAAAAACATCAGCAGTCAGAATATTGCTATCCAGGCAGGTGCACAGATAGACGCCAGGGGCCATTTCTAACAAGTTTTATTTTTATATTTTAGGACTAAAAATGAAAAAATGACTTTATCTCTTAGATTTTGATTCGACTTAAAAATGTTCTACAATTGTATTTCATTCCTAGTGCTGTAACATCGCGTAAGCCGCCACCCCCTCCCATCCATCTTCATGCCACAGCACTTTTACACAAATAAGCATTATATCATTCACCGGGTTTCACTTAGGGGAGATAAGCACTTAACAGTCGTACTCAGCATTGATTTTTCCGCCGTTGCCAATTGCAGCAAAATGCCAAAAAGTGAAAGGCAGACAGGGAGGCGGGTAATGGCGGCAGCTCTTTGCTGTCCCACTTCCAGAGCGGTTCTGAATGTTCGGTCTGGGCTCGTTCCAGCTCCAACCGGACCGCTGTCTGTTCACCGTCAGTGTGTATACAAGTAAAACATGAAAGAAAACCTGAGTGTCTTTGAGTGTATGAAGAATACATGCTTATTTCAAGAAAACAAGTGGAACTGCAGGTATTGTAATATGTACTGGTAATTAGCGATGGGCGGTATGGACTAAAAAATGTATCACAATCATTTCTGGCATTTATCCCGATAACGATAAAAATGACGATAAAAAAAATACCAATTCAACTCCATCTTTTCAACTATAAATCTATCTCGCTCTCAGATCCGCCATGTTTGTTACACAAAAACGTCATCAACGGGAATTTATCCTTCTTTCTTTCTTTCTTTCTTTCTTTCTTTCTTTCTTTCTTTCTTTCTTTCTTTCTTTCTTTCTTTCTTTCTTTCTTTCTTTCTTTCTTTCTTTCTTTCTTTCTTTCTTTCTTTCTTTCTTTCTTTCTTTCTTCTTTCTTTCTTTCTTTCAGGCTCATTTCCTTCCTTCCTTCCTTCCTTATTTCCTCCTGCTCTCTCCTTCCTTCTTCCCTTCCTATTTTCTCCCTTCCTTGCTCCTTTCCTTGTTTTCTCCCTTCTTTCTCCCCTTCCTTCCTTCCTTCCTTCCTTCCTTCCTTCCTTCCTTCCTTCCTTCCTTCCTTCCTTCCTTCCTTCCTTCCTTCCTTCCTTCCTTCCTTCCTTCCTCCATTCTTCCTTCCTTCCTTCCTTCCTTCCTTCCTTCCTTCCTTCCTTCCTTCTTTCCTTGTTTTCTTCCTTCCTTCCTTCCTTCCTTCCTTCCTTCCTTCCTTCCTTCCTTCCTTCCTTCCTTCCTTCTTTCCTTCCTTCCTTCCTTCCTTCCTTCCTTCCTTCCTTCCTTCTTTCCTTCCTTCCTTCCTTCTTTCCTTGTTTTCTTCCTTCCTTCCTTCCTCCATTCTTCCTTCCTTCCTTCCTTCCTTCTTTCCTTGTTTTCTTCCTTCCTTCCTTCCTTCCTTCCTTCCTTCCTTCCTTCCTTCCTTCCTTCTTTCCTTCTTTCCTTGTTTTCTTCCTTCCTTCCTTCCTTCCATGTTTTCTTCCTTCCTTCCTTCCTTCCTTCCTTCCTTCCTTCCTTCCTTCCTTCCTTCCTTCCTTCCTTCCTTCCTTCCTTCCTTCCTTCCTTCCTTCTTTCCTTGTTTTCTTCCTTCCTTCCTTCCTTCCTTCCTTCCTTCCTTCCTTCCTTCCTTCCTTCCTTCCTTCATTCCTTCTTTCCTTCCTTCCTTCCTTCCTTCCTTCTTTCCATGTTTCCTTCCTTCCTTCCTTCCTTCCTTCCTTCCTTCCTCCATTCTTCCTTCCTTCCTTCCTTCCTTCTTTCCTTCCTTCCTTCCTTCCTTCCTTCCTTCTTTCCTTGTTTTCTTCCTTCCTTCCTTCCTTCCTTCCTTCCTTCCTTCCTTCCTCCATTCTTCCTTCCTTCCTTCCTTCCTTCCTTCTTTCCTTCTTTCCTTGTTTTCTTCCTTCCTTCCTTCCTTCCTTCCTTCCTTCCTTCTTTCCATGTTTTCTTCCTTCCTTCCTTCCTTCCTTCTTTCCTTGTTTTCTTCCTTCCTTCCTTCCTTCCTTCCTTCCTTCCTTCCTTCCTTCCTTCCTTCCTTCCTTCCTTCCTTCCTTCTTTCCTTCCTTCCTTCCTTCTTTCCTTGTTTTCTTCCTTCCTTCCTTCCTCCATTCTTCCTTCCTTCCTTCCTTCCTCCATTCTTCCTTCCTTCCTTCCTTCCTTCTTTCCTTGTTTTCTTCCTTCCTTCCTTCCTTCCTTCCTTCCTTCCTTCCTTCCTTCCTTCCTTCTTTCCTTCTTTCCTTGTTTTCTTCCTTCCTTCCTTCCTTCCATGTTTTCTTCCTTCCTTCCTTCCTTCCTTCCTTCCTTCTTTCCTTGTTTTCTTCCTTCCTTCCTTCCTTCCTTCCTTCCTTCCTTCATTCCTTCTTTCCTTCCTTCCTTCCTTCCTTCCTTCTTTCCTTCTTTCCTTGTTTTCTTCCTTCCTTCCTTCCTTCCTTCCTTCCTTCTTTCCATGTTTCCTTCCTTCCTTCCTTCCTTCCTTCCTCCATTCTTCCTTCCTTCCTTCCTTCCTTCTTTCCTTCCTTCCTTCCTTCCTTCCTTCTTTCCTTGTTTTCTTCCTTCCTTCCTTCCTCCATTCTTCCTTCCTTCCTTCCTTCCTTCCTTCTTTCCTTCTTTCCTTGTTTTCTTCCTTCCTTCCTTCCTTCCTTCCTTCCTTCCTTCCTTCTTTCCATGTTTTCTTCCTTCCTTCCTTCCTTCCTTCCTTCCTTCCTTCTTTCCTTGTTTTCTTCCTTCCTTCCTTCCTTCCTTCCTTCCTTCCTTCCTTCCTTCCTTCCTTCCTTCCTTCCTTCCTTCCTTCCTTCCTTCCTTCCTTCCTTCCTTCCTTCCTTCCTTCCTTCCTTCCTTCCTTCCTTCCTTCCTTCACCTTGTGTGTGGATTTAACACAGAACCATAAATCAGTTTTACACAAAAACTTCATCAACAGGAATTTATCATTTTTACCGTGAGATGACAAATTCTTACCGTGGGGAATTTTTTTGGCGGTTTATCGTGAACGGTAAAATATCGCCCATTCCTACTGGTAATGAGTTGCCTTTTTTCTTGTGACTTGAACACCGGCCTCCAAAAATATCTGTCCTCGGTCCTGTTTCTATCAGTCAGTCTGAAATAAGCTATAAAGCCAATTGTAAATCATTTTAGTCCATTATTCTGAAGTGAGCAGTTTTATTTACAAGTGTAAAGCATTTAAGAAAGTTGCCAATTTCCGCACGAGTGGACTCACCAGCAGTTTTGACTCGAGGTCAGTCTTTGCAACTCTGAATCTACAAGCTTTAGTCAGTATGTTTTGCATACAAAATGAGGCAAATACAAAAAAACAAAAAAAACACGTATTTCAATAGACGAAAATTTAAAAATAGTAAAAATAACCGGAAACGTCACAAAACTTCAGCAAAATAAAATACTAAAAATTGAAATTAAATGCAGAACAAGAAAATATGTTTATTTATATAACACCTAACTCAATTAAATCAATGAGCTAAAACCATTAGACACATGATTTAGCCTTTATTTTTACTTTTTAAACCACCACAGGGACTTTTGGCTGGACTTGAACTCATCATGACAAAGTATTTCAGAGTCAAGTGTGACATCAACCGCTCAAACATGGATGCGGGTGTCAGATCCAGACACCAGCAAATATTAAGCAGAGAGTAGTGATAAAAGAGAGAAGCGAGACATTTTAAAAGCCTGAGGGATCAGAGAGACTCATAATAATAATATAAAGTCAGACTGATAAAGATCACTGTTTGAAGATGGACTTGATTCGGTTACACTCAGCTCTGCCACTAATTCTGTATTTTAATCTTAGTTTTTAACAGGGCTGGGTAGAGGAGCCAAAAATTGTACTCAAGTAAAAGTACTGTTACTTCAAAAGACTCAAGTAGAAGTAAAAAGTAGTCATCCAAATAATTACTTGAGTAAAAGTAAAAAGGTAGTTACTGAGTACTTGAGTAACGTCTGATTTATTTTTTTAGCACAACCATTCAAACAGACAAAAGTACAAAATAATCATCTTCAGGCAAATTAAATCAATAAAATAATAAAATTAATAAAAATTAATAAAAAATTGCTTAAATTAAAATAAGCTTAAAGTAAATTCAAGTACTTTAATAAATAATAAAATAAATAAAATAACAGAATAAAAAAAAAAAATTAAGCACAAGTAGCACAACATTTCAAGGCTTTATACTTTTCTTTTTTAACCAGGCAGAACTAGAACAAACATGAACTCATAGAAACTGTGTGTGTGTTTGAGTCTGTGTAAATGTGACAAAACATGCAAAAACAAACATTTTTCCCAAAGAATCACCAGTGATGTCATGAGATTGACGCGTACGTGGATAAAAGGGATAAAAGAAAAGTAACAGTTCAACGTAGCCTAATGTAGCGGAGTAAGAGTAACAGTTTCTCCTTCACAAATCTACTCAAGTAAAAGTAAAAAGTATAGTGATTCAAAACTACTCCTAAAAGTACAACATTTCCCAAAACTTACTCAAGTAAATGTAACGGAGTAAATGTAACTCGTTACTACCCAGCTCTGGTTTTTAATAAATAATTACATATAAGGCTGTATTTATTTAATTTTAAAGCCAGATCTGGATCAGAGGATCCTTTGTTTTGCATGTATCATGTCCAGATAGAGTAAAGCGTGGAGTTTAGGGAGTACTTTCTGCTTCACATGACCGTGTCTGCAGAGGCAGAGGGGGAGTTGGAGAGGGCGTGTGATCCAGATTGTCACGGTCAGCTCAGCTGCGTTGCATAACCTCCTTACTCCAAATGCCAAGGCTTGTAGCAGTTGAATTATGCTCATTGTGTTTGCTCCAGATCACGCACAGTCTTGATTCAAAGGACCTCGTTGATTTCCTTTAAAACGATCCGCTGCAGCCGTCTAAATACCAAGCTGCCTGGCTGTGTCCGTGTGATGCAAGAGAGAAGCCCTTGAGCTTTCTGCAAGGAGCCTCGCTGCTTTCTGCTTCATCACAGCCTCCCCTGCAGGGCGGAGTGGGGGGGGTTATTGATTTTTCTTTCTTTTTTTTTTTCATGCCATGGCTCTCTTTGATTGATATTAGGTTGAATGTAGAAGTAGGATTTCAGTTTGGTTAATTATTTTCTTAGTCTGATAACTAACTCACCGATGATAAACAGCTTGAACTGTTTTATTTTTTTCTGTCTTGTCAGAGGTAATAGCTGCACTTGATGTTGTAGTTAGGAGTTAATGACGGCCCTGAGGTTGTGTTGTTGTGTGTGCCTGCAGCTCCACCTAGTGGTCCTCCGCAGTACAGCGCCATCTTCGGCAGCAGGCTCTCGTCCAGCTCCACTCCTGCCAGGTAGGGGAAGAAAATACCAGAAAACTCCATCTATGGAGTAAGATAACTTCCAAAAAGATGTGTCCATGTTATAACTATTCGTAATGATAAACATTTGTATGTAAATAAAAAATTTGTACCCAAAATTCTGCTGTCACACACATGAGTCTGTTAAATTATTAGGGTTAGGATTGTTTTTATGTGAGTATGAATCTAAAAGCTGTGAGTGCAAAGTCTTGTGAATACAACTCTAATTTCTACGACTACGAGTCTTCACTGTGAACACGAATTCAAGTTTATGGGTACGAGTCGAAAAACTGTTGTACTAACGTCACAGGCAGGAACAGCATAGACATGTATACGTAGACGCCCCATCGAGTGCTGAGCCAACTGCCACATCCAATATGGCGTCAAACTCGCCACCATATTGGATGTTCAAGACTGCGCTGTAAACTAATACAAGTAAATGGATCTTATTTTTAGGGCTGAGGATCGATTCAAATGTCAAGAATCGATTCGATTCCGATTGTTAAGATTCAGAATCGATTATCACACTTTGATTCGATCCAATTCGATTCGATCCGATATTGATTTGGGTTAGTGTTATTAAAACAGTTTTTTCAGCTGTTGCATGAATTATATGACTGTAGTTATGCAAAATATTACTACTAGTATTATATTGAGATTCAACAGCAAGTATTTTCAGCTAATGATGCTGTAAGGACCAATCAGCTCCCAGAATGCTGATAGAACTGCTTTCAGAAACATCGTGGGTCAGAATTACCAAACAGATCCAAGGAGGAAAAAGAGGATGAAAGAAATCGCTTTTATTTTTTCCCCATTTATGAGAATTTGGTTTTTAACATTTATGCAAATGTAACCCCAAGACAGTATATAAAGCAAAGAAATATAGACAATTTATGCAATTATAACTGAAAACTTTAATGTTTTCATACCTTTAAACATATTTAAAAGCAAAAACATGGCACCAGTTATTCTCGTGTCCAACAAAATATTCCTTTTTTGGGCATAAACAAAAAAGTACCAAAAGTTGTAATGTAATGATGAAAATTTTCTTTTTTTTTTTTTTTTTTTTAAATCGATCTTTAGACATATGAATCTATTTTTAGGAATTAATATGAGAAACGATTTAAAATCGGAGAATCGACCTTTTCAACACAGGCCTACTTATTTTCATAAAGCACCTTTCTACAAAGAAATTTACGTTTTACATCTCATTTATTCATTCACACACGCACTAATATACTTGGAAACAGTTAGGAACCAAATATAATATGTTTAATTTTCTCAGATGGCAAAAATAAGAACTTTATTGATCCCACATAGGAGTAATTCATGTTATATCAGCTATAGAGAACAAGGTAGTGCCGAAAAACAATATATATCCCTCACAAAAATAAGAAAAATATAGAAAAATAGATCAACAAAACAAATTTACATTTTTCAAATAACAAAATAACATATTTGAACCATTTTTCAGACAATAAAATAATTGAAAAAATCTGAAAAGTAGTTAAAATATGTTATTTTGTTACTTGCAAATTTAAAAATATGTTTTGTTGATGAGAAAATATGTTTCTCTATTTTTCTTATGTCTATGCTGTTTCTGCCTGTGACGTCATTTCAACAGTTTTTCGACTCGTACCCATAAACTTGAATTCGTGTTCACAGTGAAGACTCGTAGTCGTAGAAATTAGAGTTGTATTCACAAGACTTTGCACTCACAGCTTTTAGATTCATACTCACATAAAAACAATCCTAACCCTAATCATTGATCAGGCTCATGTGTGTGACAGCAGAATTTGGAACTTTTTTATTTACATACAAATGTTTATCATTACGAATAGTTATAACATGGACACATCTTTTTGGAAGTTATTTTACTCCATATTCTTCAGCGTGATAAGCTTTTTGCTTGACATAGATCCTTTTTTTAAATTTTTTTTTGTAAACGCAGCTCCCCTGGAGGCGATGCCGTCTCCAGCTCCCAAACTTTCGCAAGTAAGTGCAGAGCACAAACCTCACAGTCAACCTGAGCCACATTTACATTCAGGCCCCGTTTACACAAAGCCGGGTATTTACAAAAACGGATATTTCCCCCTCTACGTTTTGAAAAATTCCATCGTTTAGACGAGATCGTTTTCAAAATCTCTTCGTTTACACGAATCCTCATAAATACGCTGTTAACGTCATGCCAGCCAATCAGAATCCTGGAAAAAACATCAACAAATGACACGTGTAACTTCCAGTTAAGGCTGATTTATGGTTCCGCGTTACACCAACGCAGAGCCTACGGCGTAGGGTACGCGGCGACGCACACCGTACGCCGCGCGTCGCCGCGTACCCTACGCCGTAGGCTCTGCATCGATTTAACACCAGACCATAATTCAGGCTTTACTTCCAAGACGGAACGAGAGTCTTTCGTTTGGAGTGACAGAGAAGTGGAGTTACTTTTAAGTGTGACTTTAGAATATAAAACAGGTAAAATACAAGAAAATATTGACGGTGGCCAAACTAATTGTAAACACAGGTCGCACACATGACGCTGGTGACGTTTCTGTTGCATAATGTGACATTCTGAAGCCTAAATCTCCGTTTCCCTCCGTTTACAAGCAAACGTGAAAACAGAGTTTTTGAAAATCTCCACTTTGGCCGGAGTTTTCAGAAATGATGGTTTTTGGTGACTTTGAGCTTCGTTTTCGTGTAAACGAACGGTCAAAACGCATGAAAACGCCTCCGTTTTTGCTCCGTGTAAACGGGGCCTCAGTCCCTTCATCTTAATGCCGTCCAACGTCCGAAGTGTAGACCGAGACTCGGGGCATTGTTCATGTGAAAAGATAGGAATGTACTCTCTTCACCCAACACGCTGTGAATTATCTCCTTATACCCCCTCCCTCCCTACGAACACCACCCCCTTCCCTTTCTCCTTGTGTGCCACAGATTTCCCCAACCCGTTTACCTCCGGCTCGGCCTCCCAGCAGCCTCTTGCCCTCTCCCCCAGTAACCCCTTCAGCGGCGCCTCAGGAGGTAAGCCCCATCTCCAGGGACCAAAACACAACAAACCCGTTCTTCCAGCTGCTGCTTTTTCATCATTTATAAAAAAAAAACGCTGCCTCCAGTAACTTCATGTTATTTCTTAAACATTACCACAGCTATTTAAAAAAAAAAAAAAAAAGAAAAAAAAAGTGACTTTTGTTATCAGTTTTTGACTAAATCTTTCCACTTATGAGGTTTCATTTGCTTAAAGACTTTAGGAAGAGTTAATGCTATTTAAAAAAAAAAAAAAAAAAAACCTGTACACACAGGAACACGCTAAAAAATGTAATGAAGCATGAACAGTATTTTTGACAATTTTCACCTGTTTCAAGTACATTTTCACTTGAAATAAGTAGGAAAATCTGCCAGTGAGACAAGATTTACTGGTACCTTATTACAAGCAAAAAAATCTTGTTCCACTGGCAGATTTTTCTACTTATTTCAAGTGAAAATCTACTTGAAACAGGTGAAAATTGTTGTTTTTTCCAGAGATGAGACTTGTTTTAAGTGTAATGAGATTTTTTTTTTAAATAATCTAGTTAAAATAACCTTTTAACTAGAAATAAGACAAATATTCTTGTTAAGATTTATTTCAGTTTTTGACTAAATCTTTCCATTTATGAGGTTTCATTTGCTTAAAGACTTTAGGCAGAGTTAATGCTATTTAAAAATATTTAAAAACCTGTACACACAGGAACACATTAAAAAATGTATGAAGCATGAACAGTAGTAAAAAACTTCAGTACACAGACAAAAACACACAAAAGAATATCAAGCTTTCCAAATGTTCAAAAGAATTCCCTTCAATCATAAGCTGTGAATACATAAGTAATGTAATAATGTGATAATTTAAAAAAAAAAATCAATTTTGTAAGGTTTATTATGAGAGCCCAAGTTTAATTTTGCTGCCAATCTGTTTTAATCATTCGGCACGGCAGTATTGTTTATTAACCTCTAATGCCTCATGTGTCATGTTTAGTACATATCTGAGACTTCTGCACCACCACCAGAATCAAAATCATTTAAAAGAATAGTTCTGTGCAAAAAATCAGAAACTAAATAAAAATACCTAATATTTTCAGAGGTAAAAAATATTAAATAAAAAACTGTTCAAACTATTTTTAATTTTTTAGTCTATGTAATAAACACTTTGAATTAAAACAAAAAAAATATTTTCTGTGTATGATTTCGTAACGCCGGCATTAAAGGGTTAAAGCCACTCTATGTGGCAATAACACCTCTGACCACAGGGAGGCAGTATAGTATAGTATATCACCAGAAAGTTCCTGTCAGCTTCTGATAGACACAAATGAAGTGTGTTTCCATTACCATGAGTTCTGGGTAGTTATTCCGAGGCCAGATAGTTGACGGCGATGCCAAAGTGGCCTTCAGCTCTGTTAGTTCCCCTCTGGCGGAGTTACCCTGAATCCCGGCTACTGGAAGCTAATGAAGACCAGCTCTTGTAGGAGAAATGGTACTACTACTAGGATGTGCAGAACCATCCAAATGTGGGACAGAACTGTCAGTGGCTCGTTCAGCAGTGCAGCAGAGTTTTTATGCCCCCCTTTTGTCAGCAGGATCATTTCTACATAGAGTGGCTTTAATCTATCTAGATCAGAGGTCGGCAACCCACGGCTCTAGAGCCGCATGCGGCTCTTTAGCGCCGCCCTAGTGGCTCCTGGAGCTTTTTCAAAAATGTTTGAAAATGGAAGTAAATGGGGGAGGGAAATATATTTTTGGTTTTAATATGGTTTCTATAGGAGGACAAACATGACACAAACATTCTTAACGTTTTCCAATGCTGTAAAAATATGTAGAATAAATATTACATTTCAACATTTCTGTTAACGAAGATTTGCGTCGGAGCCTGCAACACTTGTTTCTACCAGCAGGGGGCGCCAGCAGGAGGCTGTTGTAAACTAACCTGCCAAAGGGAAAAATAAGTGAGGAGAAAAGGGGATTCAAAAAACAAAAAATGTAAATCCTTAGAATAGGTAAAAGGTAAACAATATGAAGGTTTAATTACTTTAAATCTGTTTTAAATCCTTTTTTATTTTAATTTTTTGTTTTAATATTGTTGCTGGTGTTTCTATGTAATATATGCTGAGTCATGTTTGTTACACGTTGACCCAAATATGTCATTTAAATTCTGATTAAATGAAAACATTTACAAAAAAAAGTGGATTAAACTTGAATAATTCACGTATTAAAAAATTGAAAACTACAATTAAAAAAATAAATTAAAACATAAAAAAAAAAACAAATCCTTAAAATGTATAAAAACTAAACAATATGAAGGTTTAATTACTTTAAATCCTTAAAACGTATAAAAACTAAACAATATGAAGGTTTAATTACTTTAAATCTGGATTAAATCCTTACTTCATTTTTTTTTAAATATTTTTGCTGGTGTTTCTATGTAATTTATGCTTAGTCATGTTAGTTGACCAAAATATGTCATTTAAATTGTGCGTTTCTACAAGCAGGGCATTCTAAGGTTTATACAAGACTTTTAATTTTTAATTTTTTCTCCAGACATATATGTTATTTGTTTTTTTGGTCCAATATGGCTCTTTCAACACTTTGGGTTGCCGATCCCCGATTTAGCTCATTGGTTTCCTCTTGATCAGACGCCAGTCATGTCCTACTAATGTCTCTGATTCCACTGAACGTGGGTGCTTCTTTCCTGCAGGTGACTCCAGTGCATTTGTCACTTCGCCCACGTCAGTGTTTCCTCCGTCCGCCTCCTTCCCCACGTCAATCACCCAGAATGCATTTCCTCACGAGTCAACCGCCAATCAGGAAGCAAACGGTGAGATTTGCTTTTTATTACGTGGAGAAGAGAATATGTAAAAGTTGCTTGAACATAACTATGATTCATTTCTCTTTTGGCGACATTTCTTGTTGTTTATACATAGAAGAGACTCTACGTACACCAAAATGGTTATCCTGAAACATAACACAGATGCTGCACAGAGATGTCAAACTCTTGATTTAGTTCTTCTCCACATTCCTACACTAATGAGTTGTCACTCATTTTGTAAAAAAGGCTCACAGAAGTACAAACGAGCCAGGGCCGCTGATGCATCCACATACCATCCCTCAGGGCCGCCGCAGGGGTGTGCGAACCGTGGGACCGCTCGGGGCCTTGTAGCACCCTATAATGTAATAATTTCCTGAAAATGTAATACATTTTGCACTTAACTCAATCGAAAATGTAATAAATCCCAATAATGTAATAACTTAACCAATAATGTAATAAAATATCCTGACTGATATTGTAATAACATTTTTACCGATAATGTAATACCTTATTACATTGTTGGGAATTTATTACATTTTTAGGTGGGTCTTTTTTTCCAAAACTGATAATGTAATACTTGACAGATAATGTAAAATCTAAGAATGTTATATACACTAGATTCTTAAAACACAAAATGTTGAACTCTGGACTGAAAATAAACATATATATTACATTATCAGGAAATTATTACATTATAGGCTGCTACAAGCTTCGCGCCCCAAGGGGCCTCGCGCTATGGGCCGTTTTTTTTTTTTTTTTTTTTTCCTTCTTTCCCTTATAAATATCAACAGTCACGTTCCATTACAGACCTAAATATGTACTAGTCTGTGCATATCAATAAATATATGTGCAATGATGTACACGTCTGTTGTTCAATACAACTGATCAGACCAAGCGCAGACACAAGCTGCTCTGATCCAGACGGTGGAGTTGGAACAAACTGTCACACAATGTCGAGAGAACGAGACAGATTCAGGAAATTTCCGTCAGGGAATGAAAAAAGAAAAAAACTAAAGAAAATGGAAGAGTTTAATGCCTCTCTGAAAGGCTCGTTTGATAAATTTGTTACAAAAATCACTGATCCGACCGGGTCTCAAGCAGCCATGGGGCCCCGCGTCGAGGCAAGAGATGATGACGAGGCAGGGGAAGGTATCCAGTATTTTGCTAATTGGAGAGTTAAAATTGCGCATATAGACACCTGATCTGACCCGAAAAACCCAAAAATTCTTGCACAGGGCCTCGCAAATTTCCCAGATTGCTCTGCCATCCCTGGCTCCTGGACCAGGGCTCATAAAAGCCTCGATGGCTCACGGCATCAACGTCTTCTAAAGGACGGCTAGAACACTGGTCTGTCTGACAACAGTACATGTTTTCACTGCGCGGGGATTCCTCTCAGTTGTCTCTGAGTCCGCCATCGTTGACTCCTGTTCTGGATGAGGTTGATATAAGGTTTTCTTTCTGCACAGTAAAGTTTAAAGTAAAGTGCTGTTTGTGAATGTTGTTCCATAGTGTAGCGCTTGACAAAGTGTATTGATGTAGTTAGTATAAACTTTTGATAAATATTGTTCCTTGATGCAGATTCGTGATATTAGGCACCTTAAGAGGTCCTTTTATTGCTGCACCTCAGAGACTCAGGGTGTTTTTAACCCTTGTGCTGTCTTTGGGTCAAGGAAGGAGGAAGAGAAGAAGGGAGGAAAGAAGGAAGGAAGGAATAATGAAAAGAAGGAAAGAAAGAAAGAAAGAAGGAAGGGAGAAAAGAAGGATGGAAGGAAGGGAGAAAAGAGGAAGGGAAGAAGGAAGGAAGGGAAAAAGGAAGGAAGGAAGGAAGGAAGGAAGGAAGGAAGGAAGGAAGGAAGGAAGGAAGGAAGGAAGGAAGGAAGGAAGGGAGAAAGGAAGGAAGGTAAAAAGGAAGGAAGGAAGGGAGAAAACAAGGAAAGAAGGAAGGAAGGTAAAAAGGAAGGAAGTAAGGAAGGAAGGGAAAAAGGAAGGGAGGAAGGAAGGAAGGAAGGAAGGAAGGAAGGAAGGAAGAAAACAAGGAAGGAAGGGAGGAAGGAAGGAAGGAAGGAAGGAAGGAAGGAAGGAAGGAAAGAAGGAAGGGAGAAAAGAGGAAAGGAAGAAGGAAGGAAGGGGAAAAAGGAAGGAAGGAAGGAAAGAAGGAAGGGAGAAAAGAGGAAGGGAAGAAGGAAGGAAGGGAAAAAGGAAGGAATGAAAGAAGGAAGGAAGGGAGAAAACAAGGAAAGAAGGAAGGGAGAAAAGAGGAAGGGAAAAGGAAGGAAGCGAAAAAGGAAGGAAGGAAGGAAGGAAGGAAGGAAGGAAGGAAGGAAGGAAGGAAGGAAGGAAGGAAGGAAGGAAGGAAGGAAGGAAGGAAGGAAGGAAAGAAAGGAGAAAAGAGGAAAGGAAGAAGGAAGGTATGGAAAAAGGAAGGAAGGAAGAAAACAAGGAAAGAAGGAAGGAAGGGAAAAAGGAAGGAAGGAAGGAAGGGAGAAAAGAGGAAGGGAAGAAGGAAAGAAGGGAAAAGGGAAGGAAGGAATGAAGGGAGAAAACAAGGAAAGAAGGAAGGGAGAAAAGAGGAAGGGAAAAGGAAGGAAGGGAAAAAGGAAGGAAGGAAGGAAGGAAGGAAAGAAAGGAGAAAAGAGGAAAGGAAGAAGGAAGGAATGGAAAAAGGAAGGAAGGGAGAAAACAAGGAAAGAAGGAAGGAAGGGAAAAAGGAAGGAAGGGACAAAAGAGGAAGGGAGAAGGAAGGAGAGAGCAGGAGGAAAGAAGGAAGGAAAGGAAGGAAGGAAGGGAGAAAAGAGGAAAAGGAAAGAAGGACAGGAGAATGAGGTCATTTTGACCCAAAGACAGTACCAGGTTAAAGCCTCTACTATACTACTACTGTGGACTTGTTTTTGTCCAAATATAGTACATACTGTAGCATATAGTATGCATACTGTTGTGATGGTTTACAGCTTATTGGAAAAGTTCTCGTGTGCAACTTACCAATCTACCTTGGATACTACATCCCATAATGCAGTGCTTCACTACAGCTAGAAACAGTGTGAGCGATAGCATGACTGGCTTGTATTCATGCAGTATGTAGTATATACTGTGTACTACATTGCAGGTATATCGTGTAGTATGCAGACAGCCTCAGTCTTTCACGGTTACTGCTTTGCCACCAAATCATCATGACAAGGCCTGAAATGCTAAAGTGGATTCATTTGAACAAATCAGATGAAGTTGGTGAGGAAAAAAACATGCATTATTTTAGGATAAAAAAAGACATCAAAATATACTTCAGACATTTTTTTTTTTGCAATATCCATATGTTTCCAATTTCTTCTGGTTTAGGGATGTAATTTTGAAATGAAAGGGCAGAATGGAGTTGATTGTTGCCTGAGCGTGACCTCATGCGTGCGTCTGTAACTATCACATAGAAGCAGTTCCAGCGCTCGTACCAGAACCCGGTACCACTTTTTTTGCTTTTCAACCACTGACTGTGAGGAAAGCACCAACGTAGTGCCAAGAAAACTGTTTTTCTTTGCTTGTACCTCAAAACCTTGCTTGGGCCAATGCAAGAACCGCTACGTCCTGGCCGGGTGGGGCAGGGGGAGGGGGGGTGATTATTGTAATCAACTAAAACAGTGCAACCAACCCCGTAATATGAAACATATATCACAGAAATACTACATTGCTTTGGGCTCCCATTTAGAAATAAATATGATCACATAGGAAACAAAATGTCTGTTGTCTGCACCGATTTAGGTTTGGTTGAAATCACAAAGCTGATCATACTTTCTTTTTTTTGGGTACATGCAGGTTTTGCCTCCTTCCCTGCGTCCGAGTCCCAGTCCAAAGCCCCCCGGCCCATGTCTGTGAACCCGTTCACGGTGAGTGCTGTTTGCTGCCCGTTTGCTGCCTGTTTGCTGCCTGTTTGCTGCCCGTTTACTACGGTGGCCGAGACCCGCCATTACTGAAAATAAAAGAAACGCTGCAAATAAAAAGAAACGCCGCTGCAAATAAAATAAACGCTTTGCAAATAAAATAAACGCTGCAAATATAAAGAAACCCTGCTGCAAATAAAATAAACGCAAAATAAATGCAGATTAAAAAAAAAACGACGCAAATAAAAAAGCCACAACAGAAGTGAATTACCGGGGACTATTTTTGCTGATGCACCGGTGTTTTTTACGTGAGAGGAGGAGAAGAAGTCGAAGACGACGTAAGTGAAAAGGAAGAAATAAGAATAGCGAGGAATGAGAAGAACAACGAACGAGAAAATAAGTGAAAAGGTTAATGTTCAACGTCGCTACGTGTAATTTTTAATGTGCAACACCGGTGCATCGGCAAAAATAGTCCCCGGTAATTCACTTCCGTTGTGGCTTTTCTTATTTGCGTAGTTTTTTTATTTTATTTGCAGCAGCGTTTATTTTATTTGCAGCAGGGTTTCTTTATATTTGCAGTGTTTCTTTTATTTGCAGCAGTGTTTCTTTTTGTTTGCAGCGTTTATTTTATTTGCTAAGCGTTTATTTTATTTGCAGCGGCGTTTGTTTCTGTTTGCAGCGTTACTTTTATTTTCAGCAATGGCGGGTCTCGGCCACCGTAGTTTACTGCCTGTTTGCTGCCTGTTTATCAATCAATCAATCACATTTTATTTGTACAGCACCTTTCATTCAGGTACACGAAATACAAAGTGCTTTGACATTTTGACTGAAAAATAAGCATAATAAAAACAAAAATAAAAACTGGGAGACCAATGCACACTGACATACAGTATAGTTCATTAAAATGAAATAATGATAAAAGTTCAAGGATTAAGGCTAAAAATAATCAGTCCACAACAATAAAATATAACTAGAAAATTTCAGGAAATTTTGATATGGGCATGCCCTACTGCCCATTCGTCCCCTCTTGCTGCTTTGGTTTGGGGCTGTAGTGGTTGTGTTCGGGGTGGTTCTATGTCAGTTTGAGGTGTTTACGATTGTATGCATTCATTCCTGTGCTCCTCATAGTTATTAATGGGACACGCTTTTTGGCGTCTAGCGTCCCCACGGTAACGCTTTTGACTGAGAAAAGTAATGCCCATCGAAGCACGATGGAGACGCATCTAACGATGTATGCCATGCATGGGTGCACGTTCTGGTTCAGGCTACGTTAACGGATAGGTTTTTTTTTCACCATGGTAAAAAACCCCATCCGAATGAATGGGGCCATTTGGCCTGGATTTTGACATAAAATTTCCTTAAATCCCAGCATCATGAAATTTGAATATGTTTAAGTCCACAGAGTGCCGAGTCGGGGAACATTTGTACGATGTCTCTACGATAACGTGTTGCCTAGCAACAAGCGTCCAAAGTCAAACAGAAATAAAAAAAAAAAAAGAAAGGTCAATATCGCAAAAACTGTAATAATTAGCATAATGAGGTTGTACGGTCCGTTAGTGCCAATCGGGCCGAGTGTTTGAAAGTTTGAACGATGTCTCTACGATAAAGTCCGGCCGAGCAAGAAGCGTCCAAATTTTTGCCTTTTTTTTTGCTTTTTAGCATCTAGCGTTGCCACGGTAACACTTTTGACTGAGAAAAGTAATGCCCATCGAGGCACGATGCAGACGCATCCAACGATGTATCGCATGCATGGGTGCACGTTCCGGTTCGGGCCGTATTAACGGAAGAAAAAAGAGTGCGGAATAAGAAATAAGAAAAGGGAAACCTTTAGATACTATTCTTATCGCCTTCATTTTTCAGGTTTTCTCGGGCGTGTTTTATTTTTTGGAGATTTTTCTTTTCCACATCAGAGCGGGGTCATGCTGTACACCCGCTGGTGCGCAGTGGGACTTAGCTTGTTAGCAAAATGCTAGCAACATTGCCCTTTGGGCCATTCTGGACGATTGCAATATGGTCATGCCACTACTTGGCATGCCCATAATAATAAAAACATTACAAGAAATAGATGAATAAATAAAACAAATACCTCT
Source organism: Cololabis saira (assembly GCF_033807715.1). Taxonomy (NCBI): domain Eukaryota; kingdom Metazoa; phylum Chordata; class Actinopteri; order Beloniformes; family Belonidae; genus Cololabis; species Cololabis saira. The sequence goes on from NC_084606.1 coordinate 34,272,358, forward strand.
TAAAAAAAAAAAAAAAAAGTTAAACAGAATAAAACTATAAAATTTGATGCTACATAAAAGCCAGACCAAAGAGATGAGTTTTTAGTCTACGTTTAAAAATGTCCACATTTCCAGCTCCTCTCAGATCCTCCGGCTGTTCCATAGTTTTTACTCCCTGTTTGCTGCCTGTTTGCTGCCTGTTTGCTGCCTGACAAGCAGTACTCGAGTTGAGGGGGGATGAAACGGTCCAAATCATCCCCCCTGTAAAACTGCCATCCCCCCTTTCCATCCCTTATGTCATTTCATCAATGAATGTGGTTTTACTGCTATTTCAACATTTAGAGTCATCACCAGAAAAATAACACCAGAAAAATAACTTATTTGACAATTTCCACCTGTTTCAAGTAAATTTTCACTTGAAATAAGTAGAAAAATCTGCCAGTGGGACAAGATTTATCTTCTTATTACAAGCAAAAAAACTACTTGAAACAGGTGAAAATTGTTGTTTTTTCCAGTGATGAGTCTTGTTTTAAGTGTAATGAGATTTCTTTACTAAAATTAGACATTTTAACTAGAAATAAGACAAATATTGTTGTTAAGATTTAGAGTTTTTGCAGTGATCCATTTTACTTATCCTGTGAAGGACAGAGTCATATTGATAAGTTCAGAAAAGTGTTTTTTATTGTTGTGTTTTGATGTATTTGATGTAAGCCCAGTGGATATTTAAAGCTTACAGAAGGCTGCATTTAACTGCTGCTATGTCATTCCTGCAGTATTTCTGCAGGTGTTTTGGTCACTGCTATTATTTGTAATATATTATATTATTTGTAATCAGCACAAATTATCTGTCCCCATATGATAAAATCCACCATCCTCCCTGATTTTTTTTACAACTCGAGTACTACTAACAAGCAACTGATACCAAGTGCACTTCAGGGGGGGTGAAAGTGTCGGTAATTGGTATCTTTTTGCAGGTTAGTTTGTAGGAGTTGTGTTGAGCGTGTTCTCTCTGCTGTCACTCACCCTTCCCTCTCTCGTCCTGTAGGGGAATGTTTACCCCAGTCGGGGGACGTCAAGAAACCCTTTCATCTGACAACGCCCCCCCTTCTCCCTTCTCCCTTCTAACTTCTCTGGGAACCGATGGAGGAGTGAACTTAAGGAGTCGGTGCCATTTCGAAGCCTCTGAAGTGTTTTCACCCTATCAGCGAGGGTCGGACTTCTTCTCCCGCCCTCACATTTTCCTCCGTGTCTGTGTTTACGTGTTTTTTGAAGGGTGAAGAAAAAAAAAACTGAAAAACAAACCCGTGTGTGTGTGAATGTTATAACATCGTGTGTATGAGTGCGTTTGCCTGCTGTGTTTGTACCACGTGACATGCTGTAATGTCAAAAGGTGTTTGTGTGCGGAGGAGACGCCACCTCAGGGCTCTGTGGGAGTCGCAAGTAAGCAACGCCTCTTTAATTTCACCCAGAAATGCACACATATACTACACGAGTTGCTGCTGCTATTGTGCTTTCATCTCCTGCTTACAAGTGCAAAACGGATACAGAAAAACAGCCCGCCGGGGGGAAAAGAGTCTTCTGCTTTAATACATTCAGTTCTCAATGGCTGACAGCAGGGGCGTCAATTGGGTATGGCTAGGTACGGCAGCCGCCACACCTCGGCTTCAAGGGAAAATGTAAATGTTTGTTTTTTAAATACATTTATGGAATTACTCTGTCTATTTGTATTGATTATTCTATTATTTAATACATAGAAAATAACTACAAATGCAAATCAGAACAACATGATCCATTTCACAAGGTATTACACTGCAAAAACTCAAAATCTTAACAAGAATATTTGTCTTATTTCTAGTAAAATGTCTGATTTTTAGTCAAAAAAATCTCATTACATTTAAGACAAGACTCAAAAACTCAAAAAACAACAATTTTAACCAGTTTCAAGTAGATTTTCACTTAAAATTAAAAAAATAAATAAAAATAAAAATGTTTTGCTTGTAATGAGAAGATAAGTCTCGTCCCACTGGCAGATTTTCCTACTTATTTCAATTGAAAATTTATTTGAAACAGGTGAAAATGGTCAAATAAGTTATTTTTCTGGCGATGACTCTTGTTTTAAGTGTAATGAGACTAAAAATGAGACATTTTAACTAGAAATAAGACAAATATTCCTGGTAAGATTTTGAGTTTTTGCAGTGAGCGAGACTGCATTTGAAAAAGTTCAAATTTTTTTGACCACACAGATAAGCTACATAAACTTCTGTGATGAGTATTTGCTGGACGTGTTGATTGATACTCTAGTTAAGTTCTGTGACTCGTAACCTTGCCATACCTTAGCTTCCACTGAATTGACGCCACTGGCTGACAGGCCACTCTGACCCTGCATCATCAGTCTCTACATGTGGTTTTAACAGCCTTAACAAACCTCCTGATGCATGTGAAGTAGTATTTCAAGATATAATGGACTTGTCTCTGTAGAGTGTCTGTGTGAGTGTGAGTGTGTGAGTGTGTGTGTGTGTGTGTGTGTGTGTGTGTGTGTGTGTGTGTGTGTGTGTGTGTGTGTGTGAAACATGTCTGTCACTTTTTTTTATTTTATCAAGTTCCCTCGAATGGAGGAAACTGTGTTTTCCACTCTCAGGCTGCATGCGCTTAGAGGGCTACGAGGAGATGCTACTGAATGTAAATGCAAATTTAAGAGAAAAAAAAAAGTGTGTAAAATTTGTTTTGAAAAAAAAAAAAGATTCATTGCTTCATGTACCAGACCAAAATGCTTTCCTGCTTTCTTTTTTGTTTCAGTTGGAGGCAAAGTTTATTTCTCTTATTTTCCCAAAAATAAGAAAGAAAGAAAAAAAAAGTAGAGAATTCTGTATTAATGTCTTTGTAATGACAAGTATTCATGTTCATAAAACCGACTTGTTGCTTCTTTCAGTATTTTGACTCCTTGTGTGTCTCTTTACGGTCATTTAAATCCCCTTTCTTAATTATTTGAACTATCAATGGCACTTGAGGGTTTAAGTAGGTACTTAACTTTCACAAATAGGGAGAATAAAGCTGGTTTTTTATGAGGTGTAGTTCATCTTTCTACCAGGAGGGGGCGCGTCGTCGTCTCTTCTGCTCTCGTGTCCAAGGTTACTTGTGGATGCGTATTGCATAAGAGCATGCATACTGCATAAGCATTCTGCACGAAGATAGAACCCTCTTAGATCCAACAGAATGACTATAATAGAACATTTTAAAATATTCATTGAAAAGAGGAAGCTTTTTTTTCCTCTCTGTTCTGAGGTATTTTTCTGTTATATTTATTAAGGAGAGGGGAAAACCCGTAAATGCACAACCACAGTCGAGACAAATAAAATAACCACACATAGAGACGGTCTTAAGTATAAAAGTGCTGAAACAAAGAGAAATCCAAAGTCAGGATAAAAATAATAAGTGATCTCCCAAAGAGCCGATGACCCTTGGTTTTCATTGACGAATTTCTGCTGCGTTGGTTAATGGTATTTGGAAAGAGTTGGCCGCGTTATTGAATGTTCCGAAGTGTAGTCAAACAAATGTGTCGGTACATTCATGTTTCAACACAAGGTCGTTTTTCTTCTTTCTTCTTAATGAATAAATTGAACAGGACAGACTTTTGGGAGCGCCAAGACTGAAATCTTACTCCATACGCTGTAGAAGTGGCGATGCCTTCAGGGGCTGTGGGAAATAATGCTTTATTTTTGCTTGAGCGCTCCTCACGTAAGTACAGAGTGCAGTTAAAATATGCATAAGTTTCCATGCCATATAACAATAGAAATAAACTCATCAAAAGGGGGAAACTAAACTAGGAAATTGGAGCAGCTACATCACAAAAAAATTCAAATATAAGTAGTTGTCTGATGAGTTGATGCTATTTTTTGCTGTTAGGCTATAATGGACCATTATACACTATAATTGTCACTTAAAGCTATAAGTAAGTGCTATATTTATTACAAAAAGAGTCCAGTATTTAATGTAATTAATTTAATGTTAGCTTGAGATCCACCAGAAACTACTCTACATGTAATAGAGCTGCATTATTTATATAGCTAGAATTAAAATAAAAACAGAACACAACAATGTGAATGGGGTATTGGGTACCTAGAAAAGCGCTATAGGCTATAAGACTTATGTAATATTATTATTATTATCATCATCATCAGGGGACCAAAAAACCCTGCAGATACTACATACATTTATTAAACAGGTCATCTTATTATAGCCTGATACCCATGTGATCCAGTCATACTGCAATACTTTAATCTTTAATCAAAACAAAAAACAAACATGTGCATGAAATAAAGTTAAACTACCATGTTTTATTTGTTTATTTAAAAAGGATCCCCATTAGTCTTCACCATGGGAAGACTATTCTTCCTGGGGTCCACACATAGACATACAAAAGAACAATAATACAACTCAAAAAGGGTGAAAAACATTCACTAGAATTCCTGAAATAATACATTGAAACAAAAATAAAAGAATAAGTAACCAACCATCCACATCTTAAGTAACAATATTTGCTAGTATCACCAGATCTGTATCCACTTTTGAGCAAAATAGTTTGCAACCACTTTATAATTTATAATATACCCATACCTCTATTTATAGTAGTATAAATATATTATACTCATCCATTATAATATACTCATACTACTATACTATATATACACTAGGATAGGTTTTTTTTTTTTTTGCTTTTTATTTATTTTTTTAATATCTTTTTATAATAATAATTTATAATAATAATTTTCACAATTCACATTTTCACATTCACGATTTCTATTCTACCCACATTCCTACCCTCTCCATAATTACCCTAGGGGGAAAACAAAATAAACAACAACAAAACAACAAAAAAAAACAAAAAAAAATAACATACATTAAGGGAGAACAAAATTAAATAAATATTTAAAAAATAAATAAATAAAATATATAATGGCAGCAACAGCGATATCAAACTATATATAAATACATACGTACATACAAATATGCATACATATAAGGCACTAGGATAGGTTTTTAATATTTTGAACAGCAGGAGTTAGTGTTTAACACATTTTTATTGGAAGCCCTCGTGTTTTTTTTTTTTTATCCACCCCGCTCTTCGGTGGGAGGTCCTGTTGTCGGAGCTGGGAGGACGGCCCCTGAACGCATCATGCTGGTACTAGTACGGCGGCGGTGACAGTCCGGGACCGCGACCTGCGCTCCGAGTCCGGGACCAAACCTCCGCCACAACGACCCCGAGCAGGAGCAGGAGCAGGGCCGGGCTGCAGCAGCGGTGCAGCGGGCTCCGTTCCCCCGGTTTTCCCGGTTCCTCGGTCCAGCGGGGTGCGCAGTGAGCGGGACTAAAAGCTTTACCGCATGTGCTCCTGTGCTCCTGTGCGCGCTCCTCCCTGCAGGGAAACCCGACAAACTCCCACCAGAGACACGCACAAGTCCCCGGAACCTTCTCAAACCCTGCAGAACCTGCAGAACCTGCAGAAACCCCCGACCCCGGCTCTCCCCGTTCCCGCACATGCCTGCGCCGCGGCGCATGGGAGGAGGAGGGGGCGCACCCGGCGCATGTCTGAGCCCACCGCAACTAACTTCACCATAAACAACAAGACTCCCGGCTTGTATTGACGCGTTTTTTTCTCCAGGAGAAGAGGAGAGGGGGGTTTGGTTTTGGTTTGTGTCCGCCATGGAGAACCAGGCAGGCGGCTGCGAGCCCCAGCAGCAGCTGCAGCAGCCGGCGGAGGAGGACGTGCGCCGGAGCGGATACCTCCGCAAGCAGAAGTCCATGCACCGGCGCTACTTCGTGCTGCGCGCCGCGTCGGAGCGCGGCCCGGCCCGCCTGGAGTACTACGAGTCCGAGAAGAAGTTTCGGGGCAAGGCCCCCGTGCCCAAGCGCGCCGTGGCGCTGGAGACCTGCTTCAACATCAACAAGCGCGCCGACGCCAAGAACAAGCACATGATCGTGCTGTACACCCGCGGGGAGAGCTTCGCCGTGGCGGCGGAGGACGAGGCGGACCAGGACGGCTGGTACCAGGCCATGGTGGAGCTGCAGTGCAAAAGTAAGCCCGGAGCCCCCGGAGCCCCGGAGTCCCGGACACGTGTGCCCAAGGGCCAGGGGCTGCACACGGGAGTGTATGGGCAAGAGCAGGGGTGCAGATGTCAGGGTTATGGGGGACACCAACGTGATTTAAATTTTTAATTTTTTGCAAATATGCAACTCATACTAGGGCTGTGCAATCAATCGATTTTAAATCTAAATCGGATTTATTAATCACAATCGATGTTAAAAAAAAAAAAATTGTAAATGTCACTCAAGGAGGATTTACAGTATCTTTCAATTGCACTTCATTCCCAATAGGGAAATTTGTTTGCTATTTTTCTTTAAAAATAAAGATAAAATATTAGAAACAATTTATTCCATTGTCTTTTGTAGTTTTACCAAAAAAATCGAAATCGAAAATAGGGTTTTCAGATAAAAAAAAATCGGGATTTTATTTTTGTCCAAAATCGCTCAGCCGTAACTCATACCATGCCATAAATTGGTAAAGGCTCGCCAAAAAATACTGCACAGTAGGGCTGGGCGATTTTGCCCAAAAATAAAATCTAGATTTTTTTCTCTCAAAATCCGATTTTCGATTACGATTATTTTGTGAATTGACAAAAGGCAAAGAAATGATTTCAAATATGCTGTTTTTTTATTGAACATTTGCCCCATTGGGCTTTAAGTGCAAACTTTGCTCTTATTAAACCAAAAATGAATGAATAAAGTGCAAAGCTCTCTAAAATAAATTGAAAAAAAGTTTTGAAAAATATAATAAAATATAAAGTTTTATCTCTGAAAAAAGAATCTGCAAATCAGCACTTGCAAACATACAGTAAGTTATATTTCCAATTAAATAAAACAAGACATTTTCTAATTAAACTAAACTGGGTCTTTGCATGCTAAATAATAATGCAACCCATGAAGGAGGTAGAGGTGTGTAATGTCAGTCATTACATTTGATATTCACATTTGCAAGTTTTTTGCCGAGCCGGTCTACCGCATCTGGCTTGAGGGATGCCCGGTGGCATGTTACAACGCCCCCTCCTACACTAAAGAGCCTCTCCGATGGGGCACTTGTCGCAGGTATTGAGAGGTATTTCCATCAATCGATTTTACGATTTTCACGTTTTAACATCGTTCTAATTACATAATCGCGATTATGATTTAAAATCGATTAATCGAACAGCCCGACACTAACGTGATTTTAATTTTTCATTTTTTGCCAATATGCAACTCATACCAAGTAGGGCTGGGCGATTTTGGACAAAAATAAAATCCAGATTTTTTTTTTTCTCTGAAAACCCGATTTCGATTTTTTTTTTTTGGTAAAACTACAAAAGACAATGGAATAAATTGTTTCAAATATTTTATTTTTATTTTTAAAGAAAAATAGCAAGCAAATTTCCCTATTGGGAATGAAGTGCAACTGAAAGATACTGTAAATCCTCCTTGGGTTTAGTAATTTTAGATTTAAAATTGATTAATCGCACAGCCCTACTGCACAGGGAATCATTTATTGTGCTTACCTTTCTTGTTTATTTGTCCTAAACAGCCAACAGTGTGTGTCACTGCTTACTTAACTGTTATATTCCTAAATGATAATTTTAAGGGTTTTGGGCATGTAGTGTCTACTCATCTCAAATTCTTCTCACCATCTTCCTTTTATCCTATGGGACTACTTTATGCACGATCAATTGATATATGGATGAAATATGGAGCCCTAAACAAGTTGTTTAAACTAACTGATCATGTTTTAACTGAGTTATGGAGGTAAACAGTTCTAAAAAAAAAAAAGGACCCATTGCTTTCATTCTATACACTTCAAAACGCACTGTGGATGTATTATTTTTTTAGAAATATATTTTTAATAAATATTCTACATATTCAACCTTTTAAGTCTGAAAATACATTTGTTCAATTTTGAATAATTTAGGGTATTTTTATTGGGGGGGACAATTCATGTTTTTCAGAAATTGGGGGGGGCATGTCCCCCCCCGTCCCCCCCGGGATCTGCACCCATGGGCAAGAGGATGATGGGGAGGAGAAACGTGGCAGAGGCTGCAGAGCCGTGCATGGGTTTTCACACGAGTTCATGTGCGCACGCTGCAGCCATGGGTGCACATCCCGGGGGGGACGGAGGGTACATGTCCCCCCCCCCAATTTCTGAAAAACATGAATTGCCCCCCGCCCCCCCCAATAAAAATACCCTAAATTATTCAAAATTGAACAAATGTATTTTCAGACTTAAAGGTTGAATATGTAGAATATTTATTAAAAATATATAAAAAAATAAATAAATACATCCACGGTGCGTTTTGAGGTGTACAGAATGAAAGTATTGCTACTCCATACATTTTTTTTTTAGTCTGAATTAATATATTGAAAATTTTTGACAGGCTCGACAATTACTTTTTGTCAACTTTTTGTTTACATTCGTACCTGCCCGTATTTGTACTTGTTTAGGGCTCCATATATCAATTGATCGTGCATAAAGTAGTCCCATAGGATAAAAGGAAGATGGTGAGAAGAATTTGAGATGAGTAGACACTACTGTACATGCCCAAAAACCTTAAAATGATCATTTACGAATATAACAGTTAAGTAAGCAGTGACACACACTGCTGGCTGTTTAGGACAAATAAAGAAGAAAGGTAAGCACAATAAATGATTCCTTGTGCAGTATTTTTTGGCGAGCCTTTACCAATTTATGGTATGAGTTGCATATTGGCAAAAAATTTAAATCACGTTGGTGTCCCCCCCCAATCCTGACATGGGATCTGCACCCCTGGCTGCAGCCCTTTAAATGTTGTAGATCTCAAGGAACATGAGGCTTTAAGGTGCATATTGGGGGGAGTTATCTTGTCCAGCAGCTCTTATCTGCTAGTGTCAGGCGAGATGTTTGCACGCCAGTCTTGTGTGTGTGTATCTGTGTGTGTTTTTCTTCTTAAGCCTGGTTTATGGTCCTGCGTTACACCAACGCAGAGCCTACGCCGTACGGCGCGCGCAGTACGGCGTATGCTCCGCGTCGGTGTAACGCGGAACCATAAATCAGCCTTTAGTGGGCCTCAGCTGCAAGCTTCCGTGTCCCAACTTCTCAGATTGTCCTGTTTGTTTACTGCTCCACATTTCTGCTGACACCACCATATTACACTTCAGGCGCAGGTCCCAGAGGAGGATGGATCTGCCAGGAGTTGTCAGAGAGGAGAAGGCCGAGCAGCTTCTCAACTCTCTTCCACTAACCCATAATGTTTATTTCATGGCCGAGGACTGATGAGGGAGTATAGTGGCCCTTCAGGCCTCTCCTGCAGTGGATTTGCGCAATTCTGCCTCATTGTGTGCAAATGCTGCCCCCGCTCCCCCCCCGGTCAGGGAAAAAAAGAAAAGACACAAAACTCATGGAGATATTTCTCAGACGCTGTGTAAACACAGCTGCTGCAGCCGTGTGCATGTGCATGGCAACCCCAAATCACCTGTTCCACCTTCCTCGCCCCTCCCTGCTGGAGGCCAGATGGGCCACGGGAGACACATGACGCAACGCTGGCCGTCCAAGATATGAGTTCAAGGTGCTCCACGCTCACATGACGTGCTGCGCTTGTTACGTAAAGTGCCACAGGAGCGATAAAGAGAGTCCATATCTGATAAGCTCTAGTTTGTATATGAAAACACGTGGAAGGCCGCGCTTGACTGGCGGGGGGGGGGGAAGTGATGCCCATTTCTAAGTTCAAACATCTGCAAAGAGCATGTGTGCGAAACATTTAACTCTGCAGGTGAGAGTCGGGTCTGTCAATCTGAGCAGACGGCCGGGAGGCCGACGCTCTGACATGACAAGGTCCGGGGTTGCAGACAGAGTCCTGCACGGGTCCAATTTTCAAGATCCGCCCCGCCCCGACCCGGGGACGTACAAAACCGCACCCGAACCGCAAACCCGCACATCAGCCCAACTAGTACCGCAACCCCATCCGACCCGTTGAAACACGACCCGCAAGACCCGTAACCCGCATTTAAAGTAATCATTTTGGGTTATATTAATATTAAACAGCAATACAACTAGGAATGGGCGATATTTTACCGTTCACGATTTACCGTCAAAAGGATTCCTCACGGAATTTGTCATCTCCCGGTAAAAATGATAAATTCCCGTTGATGACGTTTTTGTGTAAAGCCTGAATTATGGTTCGGCATTAAATCCACGCACAACGTATGTGAAGGAAGGAAGGAAGGAAGGAAGGAAGGAAGGAAGGAAGGAAGGAAGGAAGGAAGGAAGGAAGGAAGGAAGGAAGGAAGGAAGGAAGGAAGGAAGGAAGGAAGGAAGGAAGGAAGGAAGGAAGGAAGGAAGGAAGGAAACGAAGGAAGGAAGGAAGGAAAGGGGAGAAGGAAGGGAGAAAACAAAGAAAAGAGGAAGGGACAAAGGAAGGAGAGAGCAGGAGGAAAGAAGGAAGGAAGGGAAAAAAGAAAGGAAGGAAGGGATAAAACAAGGAAAGAAGGAAGGAAGGGAAAAAAGAGGAAGGGGAGAAGGAAGGAGAGAGCAGGAGGAAAGAAGGAAGGAAGGGAAAAAAGAAGGAAGGAAGGAAGGAAGGAAGGAAGGAAGGAAGGAAGGAAGGAAGGAAGGAAGGAAGGAAGGAAGGAAGGAAGGAAGGAAGGAAGGAAGGAAGGAAGGAAGGAAGGAAGGAAGGAAGGAAGGAAGGAAGGAAGGAAGGAAATGAGCCTGAAAGAAAGAAAGAGAGAAAAAAGGATAAATTCCCGTTGATACGTTTTTGTGTAACAAACATGGCTGATCTGAGAGAGAGATAGATTTATAGTTACAAAGGTGGAGTTGAATTGGTATTTTTTTTATTGTCATTTTTATCGTTATCTGGATAAATGCCAGAAATTATCGTGATACATTTTTTTAGTCCATACCGCCTAAATACAACACAGTTCAGCTGCCAGTGAGTGAACAACAGCCTGACTTCAGCTCCATCATCAACCCTCTTGTGTTCTCCTCCCAAACGAGTGTAAAAGACCTCGTTTGTTACGTTTAAAGCTTTTAAACTTGTGACTGTGTAATAGACTTACTTCCTGTCCAACCTTGAGCGACTTTTTAGCAGTTACGAGCCGCCACGTCTTGTGTCTCCGCGTGCTTCTTCAATGATGAAGTTCCCAGTTTGCGGCTATCGTAAGATAACACTTTCCCGCACTTCTTACAGGCAGCAAACCCAGCGACCTGATTGTTCTCCTCGTCTATGATAACACCAAATTTGTCCCAGATTTTAGACTTCGCTCTTGAAGATGAATTTTCGACTAGATGGTACTCTCCGCTCTGCAGCTTTACTCTCACGTTTTCCGCCATTTTTGTTTTGCTAACCCGGAAATGTTTGCGCGCCTGCGCAGCAAATGACCCGGAAATGGCAGTGTACAAGCTGCAGTCACAGCCTTACAACCAGATTACAATTTATGGTTTTATTTTATTGTATTTATTATTTTATATTAAGGCCACGTTTACACATAGCCGGGTATTTACAAAAATGGATATTTCCCCCTCTACGTTTTGAAAAATGTCCTCGTTTACACGAATCCACATAAATAGCTGTTAAGGTGCTATGAGCATCCAAACCTGCAGGGGGCAGTGTAACGAGAAGATAAAGTCATGCTAGCCAATCAGAATCCTGGAAAAAATCATCAACAAATGACACAAGTGAAGCCTGAATAATATGGTTCTGCGTTAAATCGACGGAGTAGCCTACGTACGGTGTGCGTCGCCGCGTACCCTATGCTGTAGACTCTGCGTTGGTGTAACGCTGAACCATAAATCAGCCTGGACTGCCAGTTACTTCCAAGACGGAACGAGAGTCTTTCGTTTGGAGTGACAGAGAAGTGGAGTTACTTTTAAGTGTGACTTTAGAATATAAAACAGGTAAAATACAAGAAAATATTGACGGTGGCCAAACAAATTGTAAACACAGGTCGCACAAATGATGCTGGTGACGTTTCTGTTGCATAATGTCATGTTCTGAAGCCTAAATCTCCGTTTACAAGCAAACATGAAAACAGAGTTTTTGAAAATCTCCACTTTGGCCGGAGTTTTCAGAAATGATCCTTTTTGGAGACTTTGAGCTTCGTTTTCGTGTAAACGAACGGCCAAAACGCATGAAAACGACACCGTTTTTGCTATGTGTAAAAGGGGCCTTAAACCCACGGTCCGACCCGCATGCTATTTTTTTAAACCCAGATCCGAACCCGGAATTTTTTATTATTTTAAAAACCACCCGCAAATCAGCTGTTTTTGCGGGTACCCGTCGGGTACCCGACCCAGTGCAGGACTCTGGTTGCAGAGCGACTCTTGATCGCTCCTCGTCTCCCTCCCTGGTTTGCCGTCGGCGTTGCCGTTCTCATGTAACTCACTCTGGCTGTCAAAGACAAAAGGCTGCGGCGGGCTGTTGTGTAAACTCGCACGCTGGCAGGCGTTTTCTTGTGGTATGTGCTGCAGCCCGTCGACGGTTTCTGATGTTCTGGCATGTGCAGGGACTCGGCGGCTTGGTTGCTATACCTAGACTTGCATGAGCGGTAACATGCCCCCGAGATTCCTGCGTCCTCATACCCCTCCGTATGAGGTATGTGCAGCTCATGCACATCTTTTCAACACTTGTGCTGCGCCGTGAGGAATCTGTCGGCCACTCGTCCTGGCGGAGAAAACCGCCAGCTCGACCAAGAGATGCTGCACTGTCCGTGCCACATAGTTTCCAGTCTGACACCTGAGGAGCAGCTCAGATCTCTAAAGTTCATGTAGTCCAGGGGCCAGAGCCCAAAATTTCACTTGTCAGCACTACTCAAGGTGACCAAACTTGCTTATGATTTTTGAAAAGGTCCATGTCTGTAGATGATATTTTGGTATGATAACCTTCCTGAGTGGCAGCTGGATCATAGTTATCAGCTCATGAAGTTCAGAAAATTACATTTTAGATGCTGGTGTACTATCTTTTAGCCCTGTGTCAACTAGGAACAACAGAGACACAAAATACAAAAACTGTAATACTCACAGGACCATAAGATTCAGGAAATGTATAATACACCCAATTTAGAATCATCAATTAACCTGAAGGGGGTGGTAACTTCAGGAGCTGATAACTCTGATCCAGCTGCCACTCAGGAAGGTTATCATACCAAAATATAGACAGACATCTATAGACATTAGGAATGGGCGATATTTTACTGTTCATGATTTACCGTCCAAAAAATTCCCCACGGTAAGAATTTGTCATCTTGTAGTAAAATCGATAAATTCCCGTTGATGACGTTTTTGTGTAAAACTGATTTATGGTTCTGTGTTAAATCCACGCGCAACGTACGTGAAGGAAGGAAGGAAGGAAGGAAGGAAGGAAGGAAGGAAGGAAGGAAGGAAGGAAGGAAGGAAGGAAGGAAGGAAGGAAGGAAGGAAGGAAGGAAGGAAGGAAGGAAGGAAGGAAGGAAGGAAGGAAGGAAGGAAGGAAGGAAGGAAGGAAGGAAGGAAGGAAAGGGGAGAAGGAAGGGAGAAAACAAGGAAAGGAGGAAGGAAGGGAGAAAAGAGGAAGGGAAGAAGGAAGGAGAGAGCAGGAGGAAAGAAGGAAGGAAGGAAAGAAGGAAGGAAGGGAGAAAAGAGGAAGGGAAGAAGGAAGGAAGGAAGGAAGGGAAAAAAGAAGGAAGGAAGGAAACAAGGAAAAGAGGAAGGAAGGGAGAAAAGAGGAAGGGAAGAAGGAAGGAGAGAGCAGGAGGAAAGAAGGAAGGAAGGGAAAAAGAAGGAAGGAAGGAAGGAAGGAAGGAAGGGAGAAAAGAAGGAAGGAAGGAAGGAAGGAAGGAAGGAAGGGAAAAAAGAAGGAAGGAAGGAAACAAGGAAAAGAGGAAGGAAGGGAGAAAAGAGGAAGGGAAGAAGGAAGGAGAGAGCAGGAGGAAAGAAGGAAGGAAGGGAAAAAGAAGGAAGGAAGGAAGGAAGGAAGGAAGGAAGGAAGGAAGGAAGGAAGGAAGGAAGGAAGGAAGGAAGGAAGGAAGGAAGGAAGGAAGGAAGGAAGGAAGGAAGGAAGGAAGGAAGGAAGGAAGGAAGGAAGGAAAGAAAGATAAATTCCCGTTGATGTTTTTGTGTAACAAACATGGCGGATCTGAGAGCGAGATAGATTTATAGTTACAAAGGTGGAGTTGAATTGGTATTTTTTTATCTTCATTTTTATCGTTATCAGGATAAATGCCAGAAATGATCGTGTTACATTTTTTAGTCCATAGCGCCCATTCCTAATAGACATGGATCTTTTCAACAATCATAAGTAAGTTTGGTCACCTTGAGTGGTGCTGATATCTAGTCTGGAACATGGACTAGTGCAGGCAGTAGAAGAGCCCCTTCATCCCCCATACGCCTCCACACAGACCCCCTTCACCCCACCGGGGCCCGTGGTAATCGCACTTGAGCCGGCCGCCGTGCTGGGCAGAGTCCCAGTTATTTACTCAGCTCAAGCCTGTAAGACCCTTCCAGGCAGCGAGTACAGTATCAGGCTCCAGGGCGGCTATTTGCTCAGCTATTAGGAGGCAGTGGAGTGTGTAAAGGTTTAACCTCGGCGAAACGGGGCGGAGGCCCGTGCGGGCCCACCGTCGCAGCGCTGCCAGCTCCACAAGCTCCACAAGCTCGGGCAGCACCCCGGCGAGGAGCTGCAAAATCAGCCCAACCCAAAACAGAGCCAGGCGTTCTCTCTTGAGAGGAAATTCACGTCAAACTCTTTGACGGGTCAGTTATTTGTTTGAGTTATTTAGCAAGAAAGAATCCGAATCAGGTCACATTTATGTTCAAATTAGGGCTGGGGATCCATTCAAATGTCAAGATTCGATTCCGATTCTTAAGATTCAGAATCGATTATCAAGATTTGATTCGATTCCGATATTGATTTGGGTTAGTGTTATTAAAACTGTTTTTTGAGCTGTTGCATGAATTATATGACTGTAGTTATGCAACATATTACTACTAGTATTATATTGAGATTCAACAGCAAGTATTGCAGCTAATGATGCTGTAAGGACCAATCAGCTCCCAGAATGCTGATAGAACTGCTTTCACAAACATCGTGTGGCAGAATTACCAAACAGATCCAGGGAGGAAACAGAGACGGATGAAATCGCTTTTATTTTTTCCCACATTCCGTTTTTATTTGTTCCATTTTCGGTCTATTTTGGTTTTTAATTTTTGAGCATTTGGTTTTTAGCATTTTTTGCAAATGTAACCCCAAGACAGTATATAAAGTAATGAAATATAGACAATTTATGCAATTATAACCTAACACTTTAATGTTTTCATACCTTTAAACATATTTAAAGGCAAAAACATGGCACCCGTTATTCTCGTGTCCAACAAAACATTCCTTTTTTGGGGATAAACAAAAAAATAACCAAAAGTTGTAAAAAAAAAAAAAAAAAAAAAAAAAAAAATCGATCTTTAGACGTATGAATCGATTTTTAGGAATTAATATGAGAATCGATTTATAATTGGGAAATCCATTTTTTTCAACACAGGCCTTTTCATGAGCGGGTTGAGGCAACAACAGTTAGTACTTTGCACAGTGGGGATTTCTTTTAATTATCAACATTTGAGTCATAAGTTGAATCAGTAGCAACAGTTCAGAGAACTCTTTCACTGCTTTTTTTCCATACAAAATTTCACATTTTAAAAGTTTACATGAGATTTTTTCAGAATCTGGATAATTTAAATTCCTTTGGGCCCTCTTTTTAAATTATTTACATTGTGATGTTCTGACATCAACAGCTGCTGTGTAGTAAAAGCTGTGAATGACTTTTTATCTTCGGGGTAAAAAAGGAATAGTGGAAACATTTAAAATACTGAAGGAGGAATGTCTCCGCTTGAAAATGCAATTACATGGTGATCATGCTGCTCAGGAGATTAGTTTTTAACTTGCCTTTAAACCTGCTCTGGATTAGGTCTGTGGATTATCATCATTTAATTTTTTGACAATTTAAGTGCAGAAAAGCAAATGCAGATCACTTGAGGTGAAGCTACAGCCTGTTTCCCGTTGAATCTGGCCAGAAGATTAGGAAAAATAGTCTTTTTTTTCTTCCTTTTCCAGTGAACTGTGATGCACAACAGACTGTCTGTGGCTCCCGAGTGTTTTTATCCTGGACTGATGTTTGGCTCCCGTGGCCCATGAGATCTGGATCTCTCTTGAGCTGGCCGATTAAACATTAAGCCGTACTTAAGAAGTGCTCATCCCCTTAATTTGACTGTAATTACTGTCTCAAGGGTCAGTCGTTGGTGAAGCCCGGTTGCTGACAGAGTCGGAGACGTGTGCTGTTGTTTCAGGGAACCTGAAACTTTGTCGTGTGCCACCGTTTTGTCAGCTGGAGCGGGGGCTCTGTGGAGACGGAGGGGGGGGGGTTTGTTTCCTCTGCATTAAAGAGTGCGCACTAGGAATGGGTGATATTTTACCGTGCACGATTTACCGTCAAAAAAATTCCCCACGGTAAGAATTTGTATCTCGTGATAAAAATGATAAATTCCCGTTGATGATGTTTTTGTGTAAAACTGATTTATGGTTCTGTGTTAAATCCACGCACAACGTACATGAAGGAAGGAAGGAAGGAAGGAAGGAAGGAAGGAAGGAAGGAAGGAAGGAAGGAAGGAAGGAAGGAAGGAAGGAAGGAAGGAAGGAAGGAAGGAAGGAAGGAAGGAAGGAAGGAAGGAAGGAAGGAAGGAGCAGGAGGAAAGAAGGAAGGAAGGAAAGAAGGAAGGAAGGAAAGAGCAGGAGGAAAGAAGGAAGGAAGGAAGAAAGAAAGAAAGAAAGAAAGAAAGAAAGAAAGAAAGAAAGAAAGAAAGAAAGAAAGAAAGAAAGAAAGAAAGAAAGAAAGAAAGAAAGAAAGAAAGAAAGAAAGAAATGAGCCTTAAAGAAAGAAAGAAAGAAAGAAAGAAAGAAAGAAAGAAATGAGCCTTAAAGAAAGAAAGAAAGAAAGAAAGAAAGAAAGAAATGAGCCTGAAAGAAAGAAAGAAAGAAAGAAAGAAAGAAAGAAAGAAAGAAAGAAAGAAAGAAAGAAAGAAAGAAAGAAAGAAAGAAAGAAAGAAAGAAAGAAAGAAAGATAAATTCCCGTTGATACGTGTTTGTGTAACAAACATGGAGGATCTGAGTCATTCCAGTTTTGCAGTACAGGTGTAACTCATTTAATTGGTTTTCATTAATTCAATGTAATTGGTGTAGTTTAGTAGCATTTAGTATTATTTTAGAGCAGTGTTTTGGGGGCTCCAAAGATTATTTATTTTATTTCTTTTATCACCATTTTTATCGTTATCGGGATAAATGCCAGAAATGATGGTGATACATGTTTTAGTCCATACCGCCCATCCCTTGTGCACACATGAACACCCGGGCTTCAGCCCGGCCCACGCCGGCTCCGGCCGTGATGCAGCAGCTTTGTTGCACCAGATTGAAACACGGCGGGCTCTCGCCCAGTCAGAAATGGCCCGGTTTCCTCTTGCTTTGTGTCTCCCGTGCACCGGCCCGGCGCTGACACAGCCCCATCGATAAAGCACTCTGGTTTGATCGACAGCGAAGCGAAAGCTACGGGCAACGTAATCCATTGAGTCAATGAGTGGCGGTGTGTTCGGGACGACTAAGCCACAGGGCTTTGGATGCTTTGTAACCTTTTGCAGCGGGTTGTATTGATCGTTGTCAGGTAACACAAGCCTATAAATGGCGTACGTGGTGTTGGGAAGTTGCTATTTATTAGCCGTCTGGGGAATAGATTAGATAAGCAAAATGGAAAATGAGTGGAACATTTCTCTTTTACTCCTGTGGGGTTTTGTCTGAGATGCCCTGTAGAGAAGATGAGGATGTGAAAGTGGGTCTGCTTGAACTGTTTAACCTGCAACAGTTGATTAAAGCCACAGAATTGTTGGGAAAAAAAAGTCTTTTAACTTTAATTTAAGTTGGAGCTGTTGGAGCTGAATTGGCTCAGAAGAAATGCAGGTCTGAATGGCGCAAAATCGATTGACTGAGATTAAAACTAAAGGGAAATTGTTGTTGAGGGCAAAAAAAATATTTTTGAAGCTTCTATAGTACAAAACAAACACTGAGCATACTCAGTGCTGTGCAGTTAAGAATAATCAGCAGATGCTATCTTCCACCGCTGGACTATGTCACTGTTTTCAATTGATTAGAATTCTTGGAAAGGATATTGACCAATAAAATTGCAGTTGTTGTGTTTTTTTCTAACAGTTCTTGTCCTCATATTGGCGTTTAAATATTAATGAATAATTGATTCAAAGCTACTCTGGAGTGCTCCCTCCCTTTTTAAACCATTTTTCCAGTGTCTCTTGACATGGTTTTCAGCACGGCCCAGGCCGTTGGAGTAAGTGCTGCGTTATCCAAACACTCACAAGACTGTGTGTAACTTCACACTTGAAGTACCAAACAAACGTATTAGTGAAGCACTTTTTCACCAAACTATTTGCTGTATGTAACAGGTGGACCTGTTATTCTATAACTTGCTGCAAACACTTGGAGAGGGCACCAAGTATCTGCAGAGCTGCTGGCCGTCGCTTACAGTTGAATATCCCAATATGTCCGTTTTTTATTCCACGCTGGGTTAGTACAAACTGCCGTTGGCTTTGGGGAATGTGGCAGCATGAAAACGACGGACAAGGAAGGGATAATGGTTAGTCATTGCCTGAATCTACCATCAGTCAATCACATTAGAAATAAATGTATTATTTACTTTATATGAATTCATAGGAGTCGATGGATATTGACTCGGTTTTCGGAGCCAGCCGACCTGGGAGGGAGAATATTCTAATTGTTTAGCAAACTACAAGCTTGTGCTTTGGTTGGATAGTTAATAGAAATAAACCAATGCACTTTTTGGGCCCTCCCAGGCCCAGCAGGGTCTTTCTGTGTGGAGTTTGCATGTTCTCCCCGTGCTTGCGTGGGTTTCCTCCGGGTACTCCGGTTTCCTCCCACAGTCCAAAAACATGCATAATTCAATTCAATTCAATTTTATTTATATAGCGTCTAATACAACAGATGTTGTCTCTAGACGCTTTCCAGAGATCCAGAACATGGACATAAACATAAACATAAACCCCCGAGCAATTATTATATAAACAATGGCAGGTAAAAACTCCCATAGTGGGAGAAAAGCCTTAAGCCAAACAGTGGCAAGAAAAACTCCCCTTTAGGAGGGAAGAAAACTTGAGCAGGACCAGGCTCATAAGGGGGGACCCTCCTGCCGAAGGCCAGACTGGGGGAGTCAGGGACGTCAGCAGCACAGCAGGCATGTGGAAGCAGCAGTGGGATGACCAGAGGGGGGGGGGGGGGGGGGGGGGGGAGGTGCAGGCAGGCGTGACCCTAAAGGATAAAGCGGGTATAGATAATGGATGGATGGACAATGCACTTTTTGTCAGTTTTAAGTTGATACATGTTGCTGATTCCAACGTCATAGGTATTTTTTTTTTTTGTGGTGGTGGTTTTATTTGTAGTAAACCAAACGCCAGGACTTACTTATACTGATACTTGAAACAAAATGACAAAAACTGTAGAAATACTAAATATGTACATTTTCAGCACTTTAAAGCAGCACAATGTAACTTTCAGCTTTTGTTGAGTTTGGCGGCTCCTTTGGACAAAAGCGGTAGTGCTTTACCAGTAGTGTGGCAGGGTTCCTACCATCCACCTCAAAGTTACATAGTGCCAGTGAAGGTGATACAGACCCCTCAGACCATGACAGAGGTTCATTAAACCTGTTGGAAGTTGATGTACCATCACAATGACTCTGGAAATATGATATTAAGGTGGAAAAGTTACATAGTGCTGCTTTAAATAAGTAAAAATAACAATAGAATAGAATATTGAAAATCATGGCTTTTTATTTATGTATTATTTTGATTTTGATTGAGGATCTCACTTTAGTAACTGGTCATTGACGTAAGTCGGTGTCAACCCTCGGTCCCGGTACGGGACTGGATGGATCTCATCTCTAGTTTTTTGCAACTTTATTTTTTTTCTGTAATTTTATTCAATGTCGTATGTACGTTTTCATACCAAAGGTGGATGTTTCCAAAATTCCCAAGCTTAGCTTTCGATGGAAAGTTTCTGAAAATTAGCTTTTTTGCAGTATGACTGAATCCCGAAACCATAGTTTTTCCCAGTTTGTAATATTTGAAGAGGACTTCAATGTTTTCACAACTATCACTTTACAGAAACTCATTTTGAAAGTGGGGACTCTGCAATAGCAGCGCCTTCTTTGTTCAAACGAAACCATCGTTTTCACTGACCGAGACAGAATGTTTGGTAGATCCGTGCCAGACTAACCAGCAGCGTCTTACATGGCTGCCAGCGCTTTGTCCCTGAGTGTGGGCCTGGGCCTGGATCTCTCGAGAGGGAGAGGGTGGGGAGGGGGGGTCACAGATGCAAGAGATGGATGAAGAGCGAGCGAGGAAGTGTAGGAGTCTTGGAAGAGGTAAACGGGTACACATGGCAGCCAGAAAGTTGGCTAACTGCTGTCACTGCTGGGTGGCTGACTCTTTTCCCGAGCGTCTGTGCCGGGGAGTTGGCAGCGGTCCGGGTTACTGGGGGCACAGCAGCTGAGACGGGGGTAGAGAGTGGGGGCTCAGCCCGCAGAATTTTTTCTCTGCACTGCTTCGCGGTCTTATGGAGCAGTGCTGCATGTTAGGGCAGTGAGGTCAGAAACATGAAACAGAACCCGGCGAGCCAGCTGGTTCCCTGCCAGAGCAGCTTTCCCTGAAGTACCGGCTGCATCGGCCAACCAAGACGTCTGACAATAAATTAGAATCATTTTCCTTTCGTTTCCAGGAGATCTTATTTATATATTTTGATCTCATCATTACTTGAAGGAGACGGCTTTAAAACGAACCTGTTAATGACTAGAATTGAGCCTTAAACCCACTGGAATCCTGCCCACTGGCACCAAGAGACCTACTTCTTCAGGATTTGCGCGATAACCTTAACAATAATTAGTCCTTCACTTGGAGAGACGCTGTCAGTATCTCAGCAGGCGTCTGGCTGCCTCGGGGGTAAATATGGCACCCTTATTGCCTTAGTGCTCACATTCATCTATCTTTGTAGCACAAAAGCAGCTTGAAGAGTACATCTTCTACAAGGCCTATTCGCACTTTTCGAGGAAGTGGTCCAGATCTTCTTACATTGACCGTGCTCAACTAGGGCTGGGGATCGAGTCAAATGTCAAGAATCGATTCGATTCTGATTCTTAAGATTCAGAGTCAATTATCAAGATTTGATTCGATTCGATTCCGATATTGATTTGGGTTAGTGTTATTAAAACAGTTTTTTGAGTTGTTGCATGAATTATATGACTGTAGTTATGCAACATATTAATACTATTATTATATTGAGATTCAACAGCAAGTATTGCAGCTAATGATGCTGTAAGGACCAATCAGCTCCCAGAATGCTGATAGAACTGCTTTCAGAAACATCGTGGGTCAGAATTACCAAACAGATCCAGGGAGGAAACAGAGACGGATGAAATCGCTTTTAATTTTTCCCCGTTCCGTTTTTATTTGTTCCATTTTTGGTCTATTTTGGTTTTTAATTTTTGAGAATTTGGTTTTTAGCATTTTTTCAAATGTAACTCCAAGACAGTATATAAAGTAATGAAATATAGACAATTTATGCAATTATAACCTAATACTTTAATGTTTTCATACCTTTAAACATATTTAAAGGCAAAAACATGGCACCAGTTATTCTCGTGTCCAACAAAACATTCATTTTTTGGGGATAAACAAAAAAATAACCAAAAGTTGTAATGTAAAGATGAAAAAAAAATAATACATAAATAAATAAAAGAAAATAAAAAAAAAATCCCCCCCCCAAAAAATAAAAATAAATAAAAAAAATCGATCTTTAGACATATGAATCGATTTTTAGGAATTAATATGAGAATCGATTTAGAATTGGGAAATCGATTTTTTCAACACAGGCCTATGCTCAACATCTGCTCCAGGTTTTGTGAAATTCATCCTGTTAGTTTTTCCCCCGTGCCAAAGGATGAACAAACAGCCCCGCCCCGATTGCAGCACCCATATGTAAAGCCTCAGTTGGGAAAATTGGGCAAGATCACGGCCTCTTTATATGCCGCCTGTGATCTCAAGGGGAGGCAGCAAATAAATGTCCATGAATAGACACCAGTGTTGCCTGGCGAGGGTGCCATTCTCGAGCCACATGTAAGACTCCGGGATTCGTGTGTGGCGATGGCGAAGTGAAGTAAACACCTGGTGTGTGAATAGGCTAGTGTAGGTTGTTTTCAGCTCGCTGAAGATGTAATGATCAGGGGCTTCAATTGGGTACGGCAAGGTATGGCAGCCGCCACACCTCTGCTTCAAGGGAAAATGTAAATGTTTGTTTTTTAAATACATTAATGGAATTACTCTGTGTCTATTTGTATTGATTATTCTATTACTCAATACATATAGAATAACTACAAATGCAAATCAGAACAACATGATTGATTTCACTAGTTATTATACACTGCAAAAACTGAAAATCTTAACAAGAATATTTGTCTTATTTCTAGTTAAAATGTCTCATTTTTAGTGAAAAAAAATCTCATTACATTTAAAGGAGCTTGAGGCCGGATTGTGGCAAGATTTATGAAAAAAATCCGTATACATTTTAAGTTTTCTAGTAATAATGTCAGATGAAGCGTTCCAAACCCAAAAGAATGTTTCCTCTAGTGTATCTCTCCGTTGCCTTGAACAGGCTGTGTGCTGCAAAATGTGCTGCAATTCGGTCCCGAATTTCCCGCGCTGGGCTGCGGATGTGACGTCACATGACGCTGCATGTGCGTTCTCCCCGTTCTCCCGTGCCGGCTTCACTGTTGGCTGCAGTACCCCCAACGGCCGTCGTGGTGAAGGGTGGCGCTAGAGAGTCTCATTTCTTAAAAGGAGCCTCAAGCTACTTTAATACATATAGAATACCGTAATTACAAATGCAAATCAGAACAACATGATCGATTTCACTAGTTTCGGAAAATCTTAACAAGAATATTTGTCTTATTTCTAGTTAAAATGTCTAATTTTTAGTGAAAAAAAATCTCATTACATTTAAGACAAGACTCAAAAACAACCATTTTCACCTGTTTCAAGTAGATTTTCACTTAAAATAAGTGGAAAAATCTGCCAGTGGATCAAGATTTTTTTGCTTGTAATGAGAAGATAAATCTTGTCCCACTGGCAGATTTTTCTACTTATTTCAAGTGAAAATTTACTTGAAACAGGTGAAAATGGTCAAATAACAAGTTATTTTTCTGGTGATGACTCTTGTTTTAAGTGTAATGAGATTTTTTGACTAAAGATGACATTTAACTAGAAATAAGACAAATATTCCTGGTAAGATTTTGAGTTTTTGCAGTGAGCTAGACTGCATTTGCAGAGTTCTGTGATGAGTATTTGCTGGTTTTGATTAATACTCTAGTTAAGTTCTGTGACTTGTAACCTTGCCATACCTTAGCTTTGACTGAATTGACGCCACTGGTAATGATGATGCTAAAATGTGAATTTCATGAACTCTTTGCTTTGAAATGTTGGGTTACGGTCTTTACTGAAGGGGTTTCACCCTTATAGAATAGGGAGTTTCACACAGATGCCCATTAGCCCCAGGTGTGTTGAATTCAGCTTTAATCTTTAGATTGATCTCTGGCTGAAGGCCATCCCGTCCCGTGTGCGTGTTTTTCTGAGGGTATTCTGCTTTATAGGGGTTGACATTGTGCAGCATTGGAGCTGACCGTCGGATGACCTCAACTGAAATATAAAAATATTCCGCTTTCTCAACCATCATCGTCAGCGAGCATCATGCTGATGTAAAAGTACACCAGAAGAAAAGCCTGGGGCGATCTATAATTCATACTGCTTAGCGTTGGAGCAACCCCTGCCTTATGTAACTAGGAGCAAAAAAATCTGCCATGGTTGGCAGGGCTGCATCAGTCTGCATCTCTTCAAGATTTCAGTAAAACCCTCTTAAAGGTTTTGAGTGCTCTCGAGAGGTGTCGATTGAGAGGAACCCCGAAGATCAAGGACGGTCGTGTGTGGAAGTGCCATTGAGGCCACCGCTGAGGTTCAGAGCTGCGCTGCACTCAAAACAAACAGCGTGCTCGTGCTCCGCTCAAGACGCATTAAACGAGCTCTTGAAAGGGAAACGATTCTCTTTGAGGAGCGCGCTCTGAAATGTCGTGAAGCAGTTGTCTAAAAAAAGATTTTCTATAATTAATTTTTCTTTTCGGGGAGGGCGGAGGGGGGCATTATCCCTGTCCTTAATGACACTCGGATATCTCTTTACAATCTCAAGCTGCCCATAATTCCCCTCGGTCCCTGCTGAAAAGTCCCCAAACCGCCTCTTTCCTGTTGTAAATCTAAATCGAGGAAACAAACAAGGGTTCTTAGATTGAGGGAAAAGTTGTACATGAAACAGCCGTGCACGGCCTTGAGGGAGTCGTGTAATGTAGGGGGGAGTGCCTCCACATGCAGCCACTAAAGCCGCAACCTCGCTGGCTTTCAACAAAACACGGGTCTCTTTCAAGTTTGGGAAGCAATACACTCATTTTTTCAGAAGCAAACGGAAAGAAGACACAACAAGAGGCATCAAACCGCTCCCTCTTTTTTGCAGTTGCAATTTTTTTGGGGAGATGAGGATTTGGAGAAATGATGTACGCGTCAGTGAAGGCTGAGGCTTCTGGTCTACATATGGTTGTCATTGTAGGATTTGCAGCACAGACATTGGAAAGGGAACAACAAGCGCATCCAGACATACAATCATATATTTGCAATGCTGTGGTCGGGCTGCTTTGTGATTAGGCCAAAATCAGTGCTTCAAGTAGCATGCCACACAAATGTTTTCTGACAGTAGGACTCCTCTTAGCAGCTCACTGACACTTGTTCCCCCCAATACTGCAGTATGACAGATATGGTAGACTAACGGGGCAGGTGCTCGGGTTCCACACAAAGAAAGCCCTGTTCCCTCGAAAGGAAAGAAGTAAGGCTTTTTGTGGAGATTTGTCTCTTCAGTCTTGACGTTAACTTATCCCGTGCTGCGGATGGATGTCACGCTCTTGACATATCCATCGTGACAGTCTAACATGAAGATAGGGTACGTGTTTTTAGCAACATTTTAGGGTGTTTCCTTGAAAAAGAATCAGTGTCCACCCAAACATGAATTGCATAATAGTTGTACAATAATCCTTTTTAGTCAACAGATGTGAGGACACGCAATTTACCACATATGTGAACAATCCAGTGACATAAAACACAAAGCATGCAGGCAAATGCAAAGTGGTCTTGTTTGGCCCTAAGGATCAAATCTCAAAGAACCTTCTCTTTGATGTTATTGCCTCAGTAATTAGGTAGTCTAAAGTATTAGGTATTTTCTAGTTAATTATTAGTCTGAATTCAGCATACTTAACACAAAAGGTGGATGGACAGTGTGTACTGCGTCTGCGGGGCCCTGAAACATTATAGTTTACAAAACCAGTCGGACCACTAACACTCAAAAGGAGGACTGAGTTCCTTTTTTTGAAAGCCTCATCAATTTGCATTGTTTGCTATGGTTTTGGAAAAGTCACTTATTTTCCGAATTTGTTCATTCAAGGTTTTCCATAACTTCGTTTTTCTGTCATAGTCATCATTCTTCTGCAGAGTTTCAGTTGTCAGCAGGTTAGTTTTTGCTTGTTTTTTTTTTTTTTTTTTGGGGGGGGGGGGGGGGGGTCCGGATGCCTAGGTAGGTGAAAAATGAGACCTCATATGAAGCCTGCAGGTATGGTGCGGTGGTCCCACAAGCTGGTGCATGTTTGGTTAGAACTCAGATCTGCTTTAAAAATCAATGAAACACTCAGCAGATAGTAAAGCTCACATAATAAAGGCACCTTGGCTTCCACTAATGGGTAAATAGTGGTAGTTTCACCTGGTGGATTCTCACAGGTGCATGAAGGTCATGTCTGTGCTTTGTTCCACCAGTTGTGCTTCCTTTATTATGATCTAATGACAACCTTTCTTCACTCCTGCAGCCTTTTAATCTCCCCCATCTCTCTGCTCTGTCCCTCAAGGTAAAAATCCCACTGACAGCGAGGGGGTGGGAGACTATGGAACGCCAAATCCCGGACCCGCATTCAAAGAGGTCTGGCAGGTGAAGGTGTGGCCCAAAGGCCTGGGCCAGGCCAAGAACTTGGTTGGCATCTATCGACTTTGCCTTACTGACAAAACGGTCAACTTTGTGAAGCTAAACTCGGATGCTGCGGCTGTGGTGCTCCAGCTGATGAATGTAAGACGCTGTGGCCATTCGGAAAATTTCTTTTTCATCGAGGTGGGACGCTCTGCCGTGACAGGCCCGGGCGAGTTCTGGATGCAGGTTAGTCTGTAATTTTACTGTCACATTTATGTTCACAGTTTCTCTCAAATGCCAATCTCCAAAAAGCAATAATCAGCAAAAGAATGGAAAGTTTGCCTCATGGAACCCTGAATTATCATCACACATTCTTCTATGCTGTCAGATTAAACCTTGTGGATGGTCGTAAATGAAAGGGAAATTCCAAGATAGTGTGAAAGTCCAAAGGGTTGGAATGTTGAGTGGGTTTATATCTGACAAGATGAGACTGAATTAATTGACAAATAAATATACTACAGTCATGATTTGACCTTGTTTATAACCACTTTTGTGTCATGTCCTAGGTGGATGATTCGGTGGTGGCTCAGAACATGCACGAGACCTTGCTAGAATCCATGAAAGCCCTGAGTGAAGAGTTCCGCCAACGCAGCAAGTCCCAGTCCAACACTGGCCCAGGAGGAGGTGCCACTGCTTCCAATCCTATCAGTGTTCCCTCACGCCGCCATCACCCAAACCCTCCTCCTAGTCAGGTTGGCTTCCTCCGACGGCCCCGAACTGAGCCTCCTGGAGGAGCTAATGGTGGAGCACCAGTCAGCAGTGCTAGTGCCTCTCCTACCCCCAGGCACAGCTTCCCAAGGTCTCGCACGGCCAGTGATGGAGGGAAATGTGAGGATGGGATGGCAGGGTCTGCTCTACAAGTCATGAACTCCAGCCCCTCTGCCAATGGCTCCATCTCCACAACCCCAATCCTCCGGTCAAAGTCAGCCCGTTCAGCCCCCACCACAGCTTCAAGAACGCCTATTGGGTTGATGCGCTCTATCTCCACCCCGGCACCATCTCCAGCCCCAAGTCTGTCATCTAGTTCTGGGCATGGCTCTGAGTTTGGAGGCGTAACTTCTGCGGGTGCTTCCTACAGTCGTGTGCCCTCTCATCATGCCTCTGTTTCAGGCTCACCTAGTGACTATGGCTCCTCGGATGAGTATGGTTCCAGTCCTGGGGATCACACGCTTCTCTCTTCCCCGACCCTCCCCGGAGGCTCCGTTGGTAGTATCACCAGCCAGTCGCTTGGTGAAGATGGAGCCAACTATATCATGATGGGACACCGCGGTGGTGGAACTGGAGGTGGCAACAATAACCGAAGGAGTTCAACATCCAGTTCCCAGCCTGCACCAGGAATGCCACCCTGTGGCTCCCAGCCGCAGACTAAGAGAGTTCTCCGCCGTTCTTCCAGCCGTGAATGCGAAGCAGAGCGGAAGTTCCTGACCAAACGCGCCTCCTTACCTCCTATGGCCCTAGAGAGACTTGCCCCACGTCAGCGAAGAGCTGAAGAGCCTGCAGATGAAGATTCAGCAGATTATGCTGTTATGTCAAGGAGCACGAGCCGAGAATCCTTTACTTCCACCTGCTCTTCTACCCAGAAGGAATTGGCCACGAGTGCTGGTGGGCTGGGGGGAGGATACTTGGATGTGGCAGGGGAGATCAAAGCTGAAGGGGGTGCAGGAGGAGGTGGTAGTGTAGATATAGGTGTGGACAATGGATACATGTCCATGCTGCCTGGAGTCACTCAGCCCCCAGTGTCCTTGGCTCAATCACTGGCTCTTTCTGTCCCAGAGCCAGATTCCAAACCTGCTGACGATTACATGGCCATGACACCAAACAACAGCGTGTCTCCCCCACAGCAGATCCATCCTCCCCCAACTTCTGATGGCTACATGATAATGTCCCCTAATAGCAGCTGCTCCCCAGACCAGCGTGGCGGTCTCTCTGGAGGGGCTTGGGTGGGCAGCAGCAGTGCAGATAGCAGGGCTGGCAGTGACTATATGAACATGTCTCCAATAAGTGCACGTTCTGTAAATGGCGCATCACCACCCCCTGAGCACACCTGCCACGTAGAGACTACTTTGGAGCAACAACCTCCTAAAATGGTGTATTCTTACTACTCCCTTCCTCGGTCGTACAAACATAACCCCTGTGCTGGACATTTTGATGATGGGCCTGGACGAGGTAGAAGGCCCAATGGGAGTTGTAGTAGGGGAATGGGTGGTGGTAGAAGTATTGGAGGGCGTCAAGAGCAACCAACAGGAGGTAATTCAGCGGTTGGACGCCATTTATCACTTTCCTCATCCTCATACTCGTCCAGTTCAGCCAGTAGTGAAAGCCTTGGGGAGAACGACGAACGAACTTCCCAGGCTTTGAGTAATGTGACAAGTGGCTCTTCATCCAAAGATTGGAGCAAGGTCACTCAGAGACGTAGCTCTGGAGGGTTGTCCAAGCAGGGTAGCCATACTAGAAACAGACCAGTGAGCCTGTTTGTTGATGTATCCAAGGCTAACACCCTTCCGAGGGTCCGTGAGAACCCCCTTCCCCCAGAACCCAAGAGTCCTGGGGAGTACGTAAGCATTGAATTCAAAATGGACAACTGGAACCACACAGGGCTAGGAGTAGGGTGCGGCAGGAGCCTAAGACATGGTCTATTACTGTCCCATGGTTCAAGTAACCAGCATCCTCAAAACAGACCAACTTCATGTGTAGGGAACTTTATCCCACTTTCTCGCAGTCCATCTACCCCCATCACTCCTCCATCTGCCTCCGAGTATGTTAACATGGACTTGGGCCCTTCTCCATCGCCCTCAACCCTCTCCCTTACCCCATTAGTTTTCCCCTCATTTCACACACCTCCTACGCCTACAACTCTTGTTCATGCCTCTCAAATCTGTGTGGAAGGTGCTACCAGTCCACATGTGGAAGAAGCTGAGTTGGCCGAGGCACCTCTCAGAAAAAGCCGGGAAAGCGTTCCATCAGTTAGTGAGTCTGAGTCCCCTACATCCTGTGGAGACTACACAGAAATGGCTTTCAGCTTGAATAACAACAACGCCGCCCCCCGACCATCACCCACCGTCTCCCCCAAACTCCCATCTCCTACCAGGACTGATCCCTCTGTTTCAGTTCTGCCGCGGGGTCTAGACTTTCCACTAGGAAAATCGGGACCCAACCCCAACCAAGGGGCTAAAGTAATCCGTGCCGATCCTCAAGGACGCAGACGGCACTGCTCAGAAACCTTCCTTGCCTCACCGTCCCTCCCCACCTCTACCTCAACTTCCTCTTCAACTGTTTCCCTCTTTCCGGAGCACACCCAAGCTGTAGCCCGACGTCTGGGCTTTGAAAACATGTTATGGGGAAACGGTGCAGTGACTGATGCCCCTACGCAGTTCCCCCTCCAGGGACAGTTGCTTCCCATAAACAATCAGACTACATCCACAGAGCAAGGTCTTAACTACATAGACTTGGACTTGGCCAACAAAGAGAGTCCTCACGCGGGCGTGGACGGGCCCCCAGGAAGCCAGCCCCCATCTCGGCTCTTCTCCGTCGTAAGTGCGGGCTCTGTGGTTGGTGGAGTGGGGACTGCAGTTGCCGGGAGCAACAGCTCAAGCCTCAACACTTACGCCAGCATTGACTTTTACAAATCGGAAGAGCTGCGGACACATCAAAATGGAAACAAGGAGGGAACAGGTATGAGTTTTCACATTTAACTGTCCTCTTCATATCTTTTTTTCCCCATTCTCTGTTCTGTCACCATAATTTACTCTCTACCGTGGGAGCTCATGTTCACAATATTTAAGAAGAATGATCTTTTCAGTATAATCCAATGGAGTGCAGCCTCCCTTTCCATCCATGCTTTAAATCAAGGTTTAACTGGCGCCAGATTAAAATGCAGACGGTTGTCTGATTTGTATGACTCTATGCATAAATGACAATATGAGAAATAGATCGGCTCCTTCAGCAATGCATAAATTGATTCCATTGTGTGGGGAACGGTTTTTCCTTTGCTCTTCCCATGATGAAATTCGGTATTGTGTTGAAGTCCAGATAGTCTGATTGGATATTAGTGAACATCAGTGTTCTGGTAACTGTTGATCCTCAAGTGTCCTGAATGTTGTGCAAAGGGCTTTTTCATGTACTGCTGGGGTCAGAACCTTTCTGCTCCGGTTGAGCCATTGTTTTTGCAGAAAAAGCGCTGTCACACACATCTCGTTGCAGCACAACTGACGGCAATGGAAACCATTCAGTCTTGCCATTGAAGCGTTCAAGACAAACATTGTTGACCCTGGTTTCTGTTGACCCGTTGACACGGAATCTTCACTGTGACCAGAAAAGGTGGCTATGGATAGAAAGAATGATTCCTTCTTCTCAGTCACATTTCAAATTTCGGCTATTTGACAAAGATCTACAATCCTGGATATTAAAGTATGTGAGCAGCCAAAGGAAGAAAGATTTGGTTGCTAAGACTGGCAGAAGTTTTGTCTAAGCATTATTAAAAGTCGTACATGGGGTCCATGCTGCAAAAGACAACATTGTTTTAACTGTATATATCCACAGCTGTGTTGTAACTGCAAAATCATGGATGAAGACAGCCAGTAGACAAATGTTCATCCTATTTACATGTTTTATTTCCTACTCCGTGGAGAAGTTTTGAGCCATGGGGGGACCACCACAGCTAAACAATGCCTCAGCTAACTCACTGTGAGACATTTCCTCATAGAAAAACATTCTCTTTGAACCACTGTCTGCTCCAAATTGGCCCTTTAAGAACCAGACGCCTGTAGTTTAAGCAGCTAGAGCATCATTTAAATTGAGATGTGGCTTTATATGCATCACTAAAAGAGTCAGTAAGCTTCCA
This sequence comes from Cololabis saira, assembly GCF_033807715.1. NCBI lineage: Eukaryota > Metazoa > Chordata > Actinopteri > Beloniformes > Belonidae > Cololabis > Cololabis saira. Next base: position 34,303,415 of record NC_084606.1, read on the forward strand.
CAGTGGGGCTCCTGTGATGAATGCATCTTGCCAAGCCTTGTTGTTTATTTAGCTCTGCAAGCTTCCACATGATTTGTACTGTAGGTTGTGTTGGAGTCTAACCTCCCTGGGTTTTTGCGGTAAGCGTTTCATAGCTCGGCTCCACAGTTGGGATTTAATGAAGAATTTAAAGCATTAGCAAAAATTTCATCCTGGGAGCTCGCGGTGAGTGCGGTACGGCCGAGCTCGGTTTTCATAGATGGAAATGAACCATCAGCCTTTGCGTCCATAAAAAGCTGCGTTGATTTTATTGTGAAATGGCGGTCGTGTACCTGGAAGCCGGAGATGTATCGTAGTTCGATAAAGTAACAGGCTTCCACGGTGGGACCGTATGGGCCGTGGCTCCGACGGGAGCGTCAGTGGGGCAGTGTGGGGGGAGAATGTTACACATTGGCTGTGAATGTTGAGATGGGGCCAGTGTTTCACTCACATAGCTCTCAAATGCCTCTGTACAGTGTTCCCCCTCCTTTCATCCCTCCTCTCAGCCTCCCCCTCTTTCCTCCTCCAATAAATGATCCTTTTGTTTGAGTGCGTTTGCCGCGCGGCGCTGGGCTGGCAGGCCTCAGCAGGGCAAAGCCCCAAGACTAGTGATCTCTCCTGAGACATTTCTCCTTTTGCAGTCTTTGATTCTTTCTGATTTCTGCCTATTTTGATCCTTTCCCATACATTTTCCCCATCCTTATTTCTACATTTTGATCTGGATTGTCTTTATCTAGTTGACAGTGTTTGTCCTTGTTTGACATCTGTTGCAGATGAATTTCTGGAATTCCTTTCCCTTCCTTCTGTTCACTAATTGCTCTATTGTTCAAATTGTTTTTCCCATAAAAAAAAACTCTTTCACATTGCATTTTCAGTCCATCTTTTAGATTAAAATTCTCTGCTAGATTTTATTTTTTGTCTTGAGCTGAGTTGTTACTCTGTTCTGTTGGAATCTGAGAGAGAAGAAAACAAACGTAAGAAAACGAGCATGTAGGAAAGGTCCATAACGACCAGTTTATCTGCTACAACACACAAAAATACAGGTTAGAAATGAATGTTTTCTGCATGTGTGTGTGTGTGGGTTTTTTTTTATGATCTGCTGTAATTACAGGGGATTTTTTTCCCCTCTCAGCAGGCATGAGCTTGCAAGGGAAAGACTGTGTATGTCCTAGGGGTGCGCTCTTTTGGCACTGAGGGCCAAAGGCTAAAATTGAACATCAGTAGTGGGACACGTGCCAGGGACAATCCTATTGGACAGTGGTTACGTAATATGTATGGTATAAAAATAACCTTCTGACTTTATGATAATGATAATGAAAAAAGGCACAGCAAGGTTCTTCATCCCAAGTAATGTCTACTGAAAAAGAATCAAATAAGATGTGTGAATTTTTAATGTACTCGTGGAGAAATTATTACTACAATCTCCTAAAAAAAAAAAAAACATTAAGGGTGAATTATATCAGCTGTACTTCTAGCTAAATATCATATGTTTTAACCAGCTTTATCCTTATGATAAAATGACCCAAATCTTAATTAAAAAAAAAAATGTAATGGGAAGATTTTATTCGAACGCAATCATTCTCGATCAAAATCTTGCTTTTGAGCCGTGCATGAATGTTGTCACGAAAAATTATCCTCGTTATACGTACGTTCACTTGCATTTTGCTGGCAATCACATCACATAAATGTTGGTTGTTGAGAGATTATTGATGTGACGAGGGTGGGTGCATTTCTTCACCGTTAATGAACTGGGTTAATCTCACGCATAACTGACTAATTGGATCAGTGTGATCTGAGCACTGACTTGTTGTGTCTACACTTTGAATTTGCGATTGTTTTTCAAGTCTCTTGTCAGTTTTTGTCACTTTTTTGAGGTTTAGATTTATTGAAAACTATTGGGGATGTACATATAATCCTATTATTTTACTCATTTTTATCTTAAGCCCGTCAATTTAAAGCAAGAGTAAGCAATTCTACAGGATTTCTATTCCACAACACTTTTGGTCACATTCACCATTGACGTCGCCTCAACATTTACTCGCTGCTCATCTCATGAGCATGAAGTTTAAAAAAAAGAAAGAGAGAAAACGGTAAATAAAAAGAAGAGGGGCAAGAAGTGCAGTTCAGGCAGTTCTGGAGGAAGGAGCTGCTCTCCATGTTTTTGGTTTTATATATCAACAGATTGATGTAATCCAGAAATGATTTACCCTACCTTCTTATAAAAATGTAAAAAAATTATTTAAAAAAATACATTCTAGAATAATCTCCAATAAATAATGACCTCATTTAAGTTTTTTGATATAAAAATCCACAAAAAAGTTGAGAAATGTCTTTTTCCATGAAATTTTAACCTCCAGAACATATGGAATGTGAAAAATAATTGATAATACAGACATATTAGGGGCGTTTAGTGTATACATACGATGTAGTTTTGCGTGTTTGTGTGTGTTTGTGTGTGTGTACTGCTGCTGCTGGTGGCTACTGATGGGCTGATTCCTTTTTCCTGGAAACCACAGGTCAGGAGGGGCAGGTGGAGGCAAACATAAGTAAAGATAATCAGTACATAAACTAACAGAACATACACACAGACACTGACACAATCAGACACAAACACAGCCAAGTGCTTTTTGTAACTAAATCCTGTCTACCAAACCGTAGAGGTGATTTGGGATTAACTCCTGTTTTTTTCCTTGCAGACAAATTGCAACAAGGTCACGTTATATAAACTGCAATAATTGTACAGAAATCTTAACTTAGTATTATAATTATTATTATGATTATTATTTGTAGGCACAAAGTGATGTTTGCTTCAACAAACATGTTCTTACATCCATTGACTGAAGACTAAGCGGTTTTCTGCATTTATAGTAATCTGGTTTTATTATGAGGAGTAAAACCTCCAACAATGCAAACAGTGGCATGGGCGTACATTGCAGAATCTGCATATTCCCTAATATTATTGTACCAAAAGGAATCAATTAATCAAAGCGTGAACCTAATGACTTAAGATTGCCAATCACCTGCGTCTTTCACTTTCCAGTAAAAAAAACGTCTTGATGTTTATTTTATTTTTCAGACATGTACAACAGGCCTACTACATTCAGGCTATCTCTATAAAAGAAGGCAAATGTCTGAATCATTGTGCACTTGATGCAAGGTTCATCTTACCAGCTCCCTGGTGGAAAGATTGTGCAATATCTGACTGAGTTTATATTTGGATAGCGAAGGTAAATGTCCAGAGAACTGATGATGAGCGAGTGTGAAACCAGGACTATGAACGTTTGATGGTGGTGGAATTCAGGGATCAGAAATAGACTCAATTATGAATATATCATGAAACTGACTAAATGAAACATACATCAGAGCCTGAGTAAAATAAGATTTGTAAGACCGATACCAATATTTGGCAATGTAAAAAATCTAATTTTTCCAATATATCTGCCAATAAAATGCCGTCTTCTAGAAACATAAACTATGTAAGACGTAACACGGCAATTAAAGAATCAACTTATTCTATTTTCGTAATAAATCACTTTGAAGAACAACAAAATACAGTACATTAAAGTCCTGATAGATACAAATATAAAATGGAAAGTATCAGATTCAAAGATTTCTAACAAAAGTACAACTTGAGAATTCAGAACATGATTAAGGAACATATTTCCTGTGTCCACCGTCGCTCCTCGTGGAGGAATCACACAGTTGAAGCAGCTACGACCCGATTGGCCTCATCCTTTCGCAGAGAGCATGCGCAATCTCTGATGTCACGTCAAAAACTATTATTTGTTGCAAATTCACATTACAAATCATATAGCAGAAAAAAAGACTGCATTTCCCACGTCTGCCCAGCCAATTCCTTGCCCAAACACAACGTTGTCTAATCTTTTTTCATTTATCGCCACACAGAATGGCACAAATTGCTAAAGGCTGATTTATGGTTCCGCGTTACACCAACGCAGAGACTACGCCGTAGACGCGCACCCTAGGGTACGCTGTCTTCTTCCACTTCTTTTTGACGTTGCAGTTCCAGTAACAGAAGTCCCACGTGAGGATCATGAAGGTATAGTGTGAGCAGACGGGTCGCAGACGGGTCGCATCAGAGCATTGGGTCGTACAGAGTGAGACCATAAATCGTGGGCTGTGAACTTTTGAACTCAGCGATCTAGTCGTGCAGTTTGAGATGGGGCTGAATCAAACGATTTAAAATATCTCACAGTGTCTGCCCAGCTTAACAGTTGGTGCGTCTGATGTGACTTTGTCATACCGTAAACAATCAATCAAATGTCTTTAGTGCTCGCTATAATAATAATGACTTGGATTTATATAGCGCCCTTCTAGGCACCCAGAGCGCTTTTACAGAAATCATTATTCATCCATACACATTCTCACCAGTGGTGGTAAGCTACGTTTGTAGCCACAGCTGCCCTGGGGGAGACTGACGGAAGCGTGGCTGCCATATCGCGCCTAACGGCCCCTCCGACCACCACCAACATTCAAACACATTCAAACACATTCACACGAGGCAAGGTGGGTAAGGTGTCTTGCCCAAGGACACTACGACAGCAAACTGGGACAGAGCGGGATTGGAACCGCCGACCTTCCGATCATTGGACGACCCGCTCTGCCACCTGAGCTACTGCCGCCCCAGCTATACAAATGAGTATTGATACTGGCTAGCCAATGAACAGTGTTATTGGCTTGCACCAGCATGTAACGGTGGTTTGATTGGCTGACACTCGTGTTAAAGTGTTGAAAGTTGAACATTTCCCGCCTTCTGATGGCAGCAACACTCCCGCTGCGATGCACAGACTCCACAGCCCACCTTGGTCCGGTCCCGTTGGGAGCATCTCTGAGCACTGTCCGTTAGGAGTTCACCCCTATGAATTGTTTACCCACAGCCTCTCTGGGTCCAAATAATGTTGATGTACGAGTTATATACGAGATATTCATCACCATTCTGGTGTCAACCTTCCTGTCAGCTCAGTCTACCGTGTGCCATGACGCTTGTGGTGGGACGGTACTCTCTGTTGCACTCGCAGCCGTACTGCCGCGCTTCTGTGCCCTGCGGGATCCATTAGTTAGTCTTTACCCTTCACTGGGCACCATCGCTCCAATTTAACGCCACTGGCTAAACCAAAGACGTATCTGTTGCTTTTGTATGTGGCAGAATAGGTCTATAAGATGCTAACGAGCTGGATGTAAACGGTAATGCCACCTACTGTGACGCAGTCTAACTTACTCGATGAATTAATTCTTATAATGCATCAATAGTGGGACAAAGATATGATTGTAGCAGGGCTAGTGCTACGGGGGCCGACCAACAGGACAGAGGACACAGGGTTTTGTGCAGGAACCGGTTTTATTTACTCCTTCAGTGCAGACACACATCCACCAGCACCTTCACAGGGAGACATTTTGCTGCTGTGCAGCCACGCCTTATGAAGGCAGGCAGGGTGGAGAGGTTGATGGGGCCCACCTGTCCCCAATCAACCTGAGTGGCTGCACCTCCACCCTGCCACAAGGATGTGTATTCTAAATTTGAATGAACTTATAAGGAATCAAAGTTATATTTTTCCTCATCTCAAAGTGATCTGTGAAGTTTATTAAGGGATCAGTGACGATGGCCGATAAGACTTGTGACATCGTTGAGATGAACCCAATTGAATGAATGGTTTGGACAGGAGATGAAGTGATCACCTACAAGTGCGGTTAAGCTGTTCAGTCCTACTATACAACAAACGGGCCGAGTTTATTCATCCCTCTGCACAAAACCCAGTATGTACGCCACAGGCCTGTCGCGTCGAGTGCGTAATCCAAGTCAGCACTAGTTTGGGCTGACAGCTCTAGTAGTGTTACGTAAAAACGCGGCCACGTGGATGAGACATGACCCCTGAAGTGGGTTAGACTCGGGGCACAGTGCATCTGTATGTGATAGTGTGTGGCTTGTTTATCTGCTGAGATGCTACGCTGCGTGCTGCAGGCATAATGCTCCCCAGCCTTCAGTCTCTTAGCACAATGACTCACAGCTCCGCTCGTATTAGTGCACGGTGTAAGTGCGCACAGATGTGCTGCAGAAATGGCAGGACTAAACACGCCGAGGCTAAATCCTAAGTTTGTGTTGACTCTAAATCCTGCTGAATTTTTTTTTAAAGAGTAAAATAGGCCGATTTAAGTATTTAGTTGCCATTTAAACTCACAATTTTTATTTATTTATTTAGTTTGATCCCTTTTGCGATCAAGACTCGGAGAGTAGCGACTCCACAATAGCAGATTTAAGCTGCAAGTCTCTAAGATTCTCCTCTCTTGTGTTCAGCTGTTGTATAATCGTCTGCATATGAAGAACAGCAACGCGCTGGGAGGTCCACCTTTGCATCTTATCATTATGTAATACATATTAAGATGCAAATTACCTCAGATGTCTTTGCACTGCAAATGCAGCTTTCGTTCATTAGCCTAATTACAGCGCTGCACAACTGACTCGCCCACACAGTAAGATGGAGAAAAAGCTGTGTGCTTAATAGAGAACAGCTCCCGAATCAATTTCCTCTCCACTTTGAGAAAACAAAAGCCATATTTCTGTTTGTCTAATATAATTGCTGGCAGATTTATTTAGATGTTTTCAGATTTTTTACTTTGCAGGATTTTTTCTGTTGCAGGAGGACAGTTTGTTTTTTCGTTAGCTCAAGGATGTGTCCTTCTCTGAAGTCCAGTCTCCTTTGTTTGGGTGGTCTGTGCAGGAAGGTGACGCATTCAAACCGCACATAGCAACAACTCTCCTCTGTTTGGGTTTTTGAAGGTTGTGTATGCAAGCGAGTCCGTTCCCTTCGCACATGTGCATGTTTAGGAGCTCGCAGGCTTCAAGCGCAGACCATGGGATGAGATCACATGCCTGCCTGCATTTTGTTCGTGTCAGCCTTTCACCTCTTCGGCACTTCTCCAACGGTTGGTGACTGAAAGATCGCACACGTGCAGCGCTCTGATGTACGGTCAAGCTGCCGCACGTACGGCCGTGCCCCGGCTGGAAACTGTCACGTGCTGCAGACGGGACCAGGCTGGTCCAGCACTGGTATCTGGGGCCGATACGGACTTAAAATTTCAACTTTTACTGTTACAATAAAGGAATACTCTGCCCCTTATACATGGAACAAACTTCAAAAGGATCTAAAAATAACTTAGAACTTATTGCACTGAGTGATTTTAAGTCTAGAATGAGTGCACTTGAGACAGCATCTCTGATTTGTAACTGTTTTAAATGATTTCCATTTTTTGTTTCATTTTATTAGGGCCCGAGCACTTACAGTGCGAAGGCCCTATTGTATCTGTTGGAATTTTTTCTTTATTCTTTCTTCTGACGAAAGGAGGGCCTTTTTTCCCCCCTAAACGTGCCCAAAAAGTCACCAAATTTTGCATGCAAGCCAGGCCTGCCGAAAAATGTGATATTTAATGGTTTGCATTAATGGGCGTGGCAAAATGGCTCAACAGCGCCCCCTAGAAAACTTTGTGCCTCAAGCCCCACAATACGGTTTTTGATGTACATGCACGAAAATCGGTACACACCTGTATCATGTTGCAACTTAAAGAAAAGTCTCTTGACGCCATGGCCGAAACTGAACAGGAAGTCGGCCATTTTGAATTAATCGTGTCATCTTTGCGAAATTTATGCCATTCCTTCGACAGTTAATACGGCCCGAACCGTAAAAATCTGCGTCTCCGTCCTGTGACAACACGCATTACTTTTCTCTTTCAAAAGCGTTACCGTGGTGATGCCAAAAAGCGCGCCCTCCCTACATCTGATTGGTTCAGACAGAAAAAACTTTGTTCCTCAAGCCCCACAATACGGTTTGACGTACATGAACGAAAATCGGTACACACCTGTATCATGTCGCAACTTAAAGAAAAGTCTCTTGGCGCCATGGCCGAAACCGAACAGGAAGTCGGCCATTTTGAACATTCTGAATTAATCGCGTAATTTTGGCGCAATTTATGCCATTCCTTCGACAGTTAATACGGCCCGAACCGTAACGTGCCCCCAGGTGTGTTATACATCAAAATATGCGTCTCCATCCTCCGACACCACGCATTACTTTTCTCTTTCAAAAGTGTTACCGTGGCGACGCTAGACGCCAAAAAGCGCGCCCTTCCTTCATCTGATTGGTCCATATTTGATAGTTCCCCAAAAGTCACCAAGTTTTGCACGCAAGCCAGGCCTGGTGATAAATTTGATATTTCATGGTTTGCATTAATGGGCGTGGCCTAACGGCTCAACTTTTCTTTACCATAACTTTTGAATGGTTTGACATAAAGAGTCGTGTTTGGTGTCATCGTACTCGGTATTGAGTCCTTGACCATAATTGGTGAAAATTAGCCCCGCCCCTTCTTCTGATTGGTTGTCCCTATTTTCTGCTATAACTTTTGAATGATTTGACATAGGAAGTCGTGGGTGATGTCATTTCTGATATGCTTATGGGGGACGGTGGCCATGAGTGCGAGGGCCCGTTCATCGCTGCTTGCAGCTTTAATTGTTTTTAATATTTCACATCACACCTCTGTACATTTTAATATCTGAAATCTTGTGTTGCCTCTTGGCCAGGACACCCTTGCAAAAGAGATTTTTAATCTCAATGGGTTTCTTTTCCTAGTTAAATAAAGGTTAAATAAAAAAAATATATACAATAACTTTACTTTGTTTATTCAGGAAGGGTTTAACATTTTTTTTTCTCACAAATAATCAGTTTAAAAATAACTACAATCCCCCTTTTGATGTCAGAATTATTATTAGTTTTTAACTATAATGTGACTGAGACCTGGAAAAACAGGCTTTGCAAGGTGTCGTTAAGTTTATCAGTGACGATTAAACCTAAACAAGTCCTAACTCATATTAAAAAACATACGTTGTGACATTTGGGTTACATTACAGTAGATTCTTAACTGGTGGGTCGCGGGCATTTGCAAAGAAAAAGCTCATAGGTAAAGATATATAATTTTTATTTGATGTTTTTTGCAGGAAAACACCTGCTGAATCCATCACTGAAGCAATTACATTGGTGTATTAGCACAAGTGCTAATTCGCAACACTTGTCCATAGGCAGCTTTTGAAAAGAATAGAGAGCAATAAAATATTAAGATAACAAGAATGCGGGAAAAAAATGAATAAATAAAATAAATAAATGAAAATGGAAAAAAAACAATCAGAAAGGAAATCAAAGAAATACAAACAATTTTCAATTAGAAACATAAAAAAACAAAGCAAGCAGTCAACAAGTTAAGCTGATTATGTCAGCCTTTACGTTTAAAGCTTGAATTAGTGACTGAGTAGTTTTACCGGCACAGTGCTTGTTGAATAGTCAGTGAATGAATGCTCCCTCAGCTAAAGCTTTTTCTCAGTTGGTTCACTTTTTAATGAAAAGCGCTGTTATTTCTGTTTAAACTGCACCGTCATTTCATTAAATAACTTTGAGAACTTTAAAACAAGTTCCCTGGATATGGGTCGTCTTTTAAAGGGTGATGGTGGTTCCTGGAGCCGGACCAGATGAGAAGCGCCGGTCTCCATCTTCCCGTCTCATGTTCCTATTAATTGCAGAAAAACCAACCATAGAAACGTTGGACTCTCATCCCCGGCGGTTGTTTTATGACGCCGTCACACATCAACAACAATAAAACCAGCTCACATAACTCCCGATTGGCTCTGAATTCAGCCACAAGTGGTGGGTTTTGTGAAGTCCTGCCCGTGTGAAATGGTGTAGCGGTGCACTCTGAGTGTTAGGTACTGTGGAGGAGGAAATGGGAGGATTTGGTTTCTGCAGGAGGAATAGACACCAAACCTCCACCCTGTGCATACGTGTGTGAGACTGCTGGATGTTTTGTGTCTGCGGGTTGCCATGCAGTGTCTGTGTGCACTTGTTGAACCTTCATCTCACTTGTGACTGAACTCGTTGGTACTCCTGATTCATGAGTCAGCCGGCGCTGGAGATACTTTACATTTGTCTCTAGGGCTGGGGATCCATTCAAATGTCAAGAATCGATTCGATTCCGATTCTTAAGATTCAGAATCGATTATCATCATTTGATTTGATTCCGATATTTATTTGGGTTAGTGTTATTAAAACAGTTTTTTGAGCTGTTGCATGAATTATATGACTGTAATTATGCAAAATATTACTACTAGTATGATATTGAGATTAAACAGCAAGTATTGCAGCTAATGATGCTGTAAGGACCAATCTGCTCCCAGAATGCTGATAGAACTGCTTTCAGAAACATCATGTGGGTCAGAATTACCAAACAGATCCAGGGAGGAAACAGAGCAGATGAAATCGGTTTTATTTTTTCCCACATTCCGTTTTTTTTTATTTTTTCCATTTTCAGTCTATTTTGGTTTTTAATTTTTGAGCATTTGGTTTTTAGCATTTTTTGCAAATGTAACCCCAAGACAGTATATAAAGTAATGAAATATAGACAATGTATGCAATTATAACCTAACACTTTAATGTTTTCATACCTTTAAACATATTTAAAGGCAAAAACATGGCACAAGTTATTCTTGTGTGCAACAAAACATTCCTTTTTTGGGGATAAACAAAAAAATAACCAAAAGTTGTAATGTAATGATGAAAAAAAAAACATTAAAAAAAAAAAAAAACATAAAAAAAAATCGATCTTTAGACATATGAATCAATTTTTAGGAATTACCGGTAATATGAGAATCGATTTAGAATTTGGAAATTGATTTTTTCAACACAGGCCTAGAAGATCCTTTAGATTTGCCTCCGCTTGCAGGTCGCACACGCAGTATTTATCATCACCTGCGTGTTTTCCTTTCATGTTTATTATTTGCCTCATTTGGACGGGCATCAAAAGCCTCGTCATTAATTGCAGTTGACGTCTAAACGAGCGTGGAAAAAAAGATAAGAACAAAGCGGCAGTGAGGACATGGATGTTGAAGAAAAGAGGATGAGGGGAGCCGTTATCAAAAGAAGGGGATTTGCTTAGAGAACATTTGGTTTTGACTCAAGCGGTGCAGAATAAAAGAGAATATCATACAATAGGAAGCTGTTTGATTGTGTTTGTTGCCGTGGTGATTACCAGTGATGAAAACTCTTTTTCACTCCTTCCATCCCGACACATCATCCGCCTCGTTCTGCGCTCACTAACTTTTCTTCCCAAGACCTTGACCAAGCCGTTGTGCTCATCTCCCAGCACACACTCGTTTTTAGAGCACACACACACACACACTCTAGGAATGGGTGATATTTTACCGTTCACGATTTACCGTCAAACAAAGGAAGGAAGGAAGGAAGGAAGGAAGGAAGGAAGGAAGGAAGGAAGGAAGGAAGGAAGGAAGGAAGGAAGGAAGGAAGGAAGGAAGGAAGGAAGGAAGGAAGGAAGGAAGGAAGGAAGGAAGGAAGGAAGGAAGGAAGGAAATGAGCCTGACGGAAGGAAGGAAGGAAATGAGCCTGAAGGAAGGAAGGAAGGAAGGAAGGAAGGAAGGAAATGAGCCTGAAGGAAGGAAGGAAGGAAGGAAGGAAGGAAGGAAGGAAGGAAGGAAGGAAGGAAGGAAGGAAGGAAGGAAGGAAGGAAATGAGCCTGAAGGAAGGAAGGAAATGAGCCTGACGGAAGGAAGGAAGGAAGGAAGGAAGGAAGGAAGGAAGGAAGGAAGGAAGGAAATGAGCCTGAAGGAAGGAAGGAAGGAAGGAAGGAAATGAGCCTGAAGGAAGGAAGGAAGGAAGGAAGGAAGGAAGGAAGGAAGGAAGGAAATGAGCCTGACGGAAGGAAGGAAGGAAGGAAGGAAGGAAGGAAGGAAGGAAGGAAGGAAGGAAGGAAGGAAGGAAGGAAGGAAGGAAATGAGCCTGACAGAAGGAAGGAAGGAAGGAAGGAAATGAGCCGGAAGGAAGGAAGGAAGGAAGGAAGGAAGGAAGGAAGGAAGGAAGGAAGGAAGGAAGGAAGGAAGGAAGGAAGGAAGGAAGGAAATGAGCCTGACAGAAAGAAAGAAAGAAAGAAAGAAAGAAAGAAAGAAAGAAAGAAGAAAGAAAGAAAGAAAGAAAGAAAGAAAAGAAAGAAAGAAAGAAAGAAAGAAAGAAAGAAAGAAAGAAAGAAAGAAAGAAAGAAAGAAAGAGAAGGATAAATTCCTGTTTTTGCAGTTTTTGTGTAACAAACATGGCGGATCTGAGAGTGAAATAGATTTATAATTAAAAAGGTGGAGTTGAATTGGTATTTTTTTTATCGTTATCTGGATAAATGCCAGATATTATCGTGATACATTTTTTAGTCCATACCGCCCATCTCTAGTCCTAACACACACACACACACACACACACACACACACACACACACACACACACACACACACACACACACACACACACACACACACACACGCCAGATCTTGGTGTCCTTTTTTGCAGATTGAGGGTGAAAAACGATGACTACGCTGTAAACTGGCGTGACTTTGAAAGCGTACCCAGGTTACAGCAGCCTCATTCTCCAGCTCATCACATGAAGCAAATGAAGGGCCGGTCAGCTGATAGGACCAGCGTGCGTGTTTGTGTTTTTACAACTGCAGTAATTCCACATGCCATGTCAGATCCTATCTCGTTTCCGGGCCATAATTTCACCGACTCGGCTCTCCTTCGCCGCGCTGCACAGGTATCACTTCACGTCCTCCCAGATACACACCACTTACTCAGCTTTTTAACTCCTTAGTACTCTCACGCAGGGGTGCACATACTTCCGGTGAAATCCCAGATCTACCTGTTAGTCAAACATTATCTGATTCATCCGAGGTGTTATTTCATTATTTCATATGATACGACTGGAGACCAGGAACTTTAAACTGGAGCTGCAGATACAGATGTTTGGGTGTGTTAAAGAGATTATTCTGCAGATTTATGTCCCCGCTAAACCTGCAGGACGCGTTTATAAACGCATTTGTTTTGAAGGCAATTCTACAAGATATTCTACTTTTATCTCTAATCCGTTTTGTTTGGGTTGTGTTGCGTTCACTGACGCTGGTTCTGTGCAATGAAAGTAACAAGATCACATGCTGCGTGATCTGCTCTCATTGGCTATTGGGGCAGTTGGAGGTCAGAATTGTAAAGGGAGCACAATCAGGGAGCGTTCAACGCAACGAGGAGCAGTAAAAGAGCAGTAAAAGAGTCTTGCTGATTCCACACTCTTGAGAATTATTTGGACAAACAAGTTTTAAGCGCATGAATCCACAATTATGCTGTGCCATTAGGAATCATTTCAAAACTGGGCTTAAAATCCTCTGGTGTGTCGCCGTGCTCGGGGGCAGAGCATCATAAAACATCCCATCGCATTGTTGGAAGACATGGCAAAAGTGTACCGTATTTTCGCGACCATTAAGCGCACATAAAATTCTTTTTTTTTTTTTTAAAGACTGTGCCGCGCGCCCAATGAAACAGTGCGCCGTATCTATTACCTGTATTACGGTAATGTAAGGTGGACGGCCACCATGAGAACGGTAAAGGGAGAACGGGGCGTGTGAAGCACCCGTGAGTTGCAGACGTGATGGAGACCATCCACGGACGTTAAAGGGGGGGCGGGGGGGGGGAAGTACAGAGTGGGTGGAAGGAGCGTTTCAACGGCCACCATTCGACTGAAAGCAGTAGCGCTGGCGGAAGAAATGAAAATTGAACATTTTCATGGAGGTCCGTCTTGGTGCTTTCGCTTTGCTTCATGAAACGGTGCCAGCGCAGCAACAGCGCTCGGCAGATTATATGGAAAAGATGGAGAGCTTCTGCTCATTCTGCAGCCGACACATCACCGACAAACACATCCAGCCCAGACACATCACCAATGGCCCTTTTGCACTAGTACCACCTCAGCTCGGTTCTACCCGTTTTGCGCTTTTGCACTAGAGCTGAGACGGGTAAAGCCGCTCCAAGCCGATACATTTTTCTGTAACCATTCGAGCGAGGTTCTATGCGGGGCTGAGCAGGGACTATTTCTGACGTCACCACCCTCCTCGCCTCTGATTGGTCGGGGGGCCGTCAAACGTTTGAATCAGGAAGCGGGAGTCAGCGCGAGGCGACTCGCAGCTCGCTGTGATTTTATTATAAAGCGCAAACGTCTGTTTGGTGATCCAACTCTGAGGGTGCAGATGTTCATAAACCTGGGGGCTGTCGAGAAAAAATTAAAAAAGGGATGTAGTAGGGCTGTTTTACTCTCAGCCGCTCGCGGCTCCAGCTGATTTCTCTTCTGCGCCGACACAAACAAAGGTGCTGCGCAATCGAGTACGTCACAGCAGATTCACCCCAACCCGCCCACTTCTCACCTGGGGGGGGAAAAACACACGGGTGGAGCCGCGCCGAGCCGAGCCGAGCCGGGCTGAAGCGAGACTAGTGGAAAAGTGCCACAACATGGACGAGGTGCCGCTCACGTTCCGACATCCCGCTGAATCACACGGTGGAGAGGACGGGACCAGCACGATGGCGATCCGCACAACGGGGTATGAAAAGTTGTCATTTACTCCTGTGCTTGGCTGCCACGCTGATGGACAGAAACTGCCGCCTATGGTGATTTTTAAAAGAAAAACTTTGCCTAAAGAGACTTTTCCAGCTGGAGTCATTATAAAGGTGAATGAAAAGGGCTGGCTGGATGAAGAGATGATCGAGTGGCTGAGGCAGGTCTATGTGCGGCGACCCGGTGGTATTTTTCACACACGTGGGCTAACGTGTCTGCTGGGACTGTTGTTCGGGCTTTTGCAAAAGCCGGCATCATTTCCGAGGCGCCGCACGGCACAGAAAGTGACTCTGACAGCGAGGAAATTCGGACTGGCACAGCTGAATTAGCGGAGCTCTTTAATGCAGAAACAGAGGATGAGGACTTTGAAGGGTTTGATTAATGTAAAAACAGAAATAAAATACAATCAAACTAAGTTTTGCTCCCGCTCTATTTTTAAATAAGCACACTTGTGTGCTCGTGTGTGTGTTCTGCATCGTGCGGATGTGTTTTGCGGCGTGTGTGTGTGTTCTGCGGCGCGTGTGTGTGCAGCTCCGTGTCTGTAGACGGCGCCTTTTGGGTCGGTGCGCCGTATGTGTGTTTTAAATCCAAAAATTACACACAAAACTGAGGGTGCGCCTTTCCACACGGTGCGCCGTATGGTCGTGAAAATACGGTAATTAGGAAGTCTGCATCTGAACTGCAAAAGAAAAGATATGTGGAGTAGAAAGTGGCAGATAAAATAAGAAAAAGACGAGTGGCCCTCTTAAACATCTGCACCGCGGAGCAGACTGTCCTCCGGTAACCACTTTGATGAAGTGCGCGCCCCCCTGTTGTTCGACTTCCGTCGCGCCAGAGCTGCTGTTCCTATTTAAAGTATTAAGGAGCTTCTTCTTGGGGGGAAACTGGGAAGAAAAACGACCCGTGAAGAGAGTTTGTCAGACGGAGCGATTTCTGGGAAATCTCCCGTCTCGTGTTTCTCAGCGATATATTCATGTCTGTGAGGATTTTAGCAGAACTTTAGTGTTTTCTTTTATTCCAGATGTGATCCCCACACCGTGTCGGGCCTTATATAATTCTGGAAAAATAGGGAAAATCTCATCTTTTTTTTTTTTCCCCCCCACTTCTTATGAACTCGAGCAGCTCTTTGATTCTGCCGTCAATCTTTTAATTTCACCTCCAACAAAGCAAATTCAGTCCCCCAGCCAGGCGACCTGGGGTTAAATGACTTGTTGAAGAGCTCCTTGACAGGTTTTCACGGCGGTCCTTTTGTTTTTGTGTTTGAGTGTGTGTGTGTGTGAGAGTGTGTGTGTGTGTGTTGCTGGTGAGCTGCCCAGCCTAACAAATGGTAATTAGGTAGTAAAACCTGGACTAATGGCTCAGTACTCTGGTCATGTTTTGACTGAGTAGTACCTTATTCACATGCGCTTGGCACCGACACATACAAGAACATGGAGGCTGGGGAGTGAATTGTACTGGCAGCTCGGTCAGTCAGAGAGGCGCCGCCGGACGGACTGAGCGTGTGTGTGTGTGTGTGTGCGTGTGTGTGTGACTGTGTGTATGTGTGTGTGCACCTTAAGGACTTTCACCTTTGGATTTGACAGAAGAGTTTTTTGATTGCCACACTGGCACATGCTTGCGTTGCCTTTCAGAGCTCTGTAGTTACACTAAAATAAAGTCTTGTCTTGGCTTGTTTGGTTGACACACACACACACACATACACACACACACACACATAGTGTCAGGTCTTGGGGAAGCCTTGCTCTTGCTCTTAATAGCAAACGCTCATAACAGATAATCCGATTCAGTCACCTTTCAGGAAGCGGGGTTCGGCCAAAAGAGTGACTGTGTAGTATCTCACACACACACACATGCACACACACTTACTTCTTTTGTCAATACTGTTTTGCTCGTTCTGTTCTGGACAAAGCCCCTCTTCCCCCGCCTCTTTCCTCTGCTCTCTCTCTTTCTTCTCCTCTTCCTGTCTTTTCAGATTTCCCCAGAGTTTATTCTTTTCTTTTTTATTTGAGGGGGGGGGGGGTTTCCACTGGGGCGTGCGAGCGCTGCGTTTTTGGACCTCTGGCCGAGTCGCCCAAGCCGTCCATCAGATGCCACCTCCAGTTACATGATCTAACGTAGTTGGATCAGAGGACGGAGTTTAATTTTAACCTTATTATTTATTTAGTTTTTTGGTTTTGTGGCAGGTGCCTTCACGGCTCGTCCACTTCTACTTCAAACAAATAGTTTCTTTCTGCGTAGGTCAAGTAGGTTTGTGCTGAACTACATCAAGACTCCCATCTTGTTATTAAGATATTTTTGTACTATTTTCCCAAGCGTGCGTGCGTGCTCTGCTGCATTTCTTCATATTTCACAACTGTAAGTTGAATATTTTTAGTCTTTTTGGACGGAGCAGAGCTCGTTGCACAACTCTCTGAGAAATAAGACCAGTCGTCAGCTCTCGCCCCTCTGGGGTCCTGAATGATCGACGGGGGCCTTCTTGAAGTTTTCACGGATTATATCGACACATGATACCTCCCGTGCTGTTGCGAGCCGTGTTGTGTGTTGTGTGTGTGTGTGTGTGTGTGTGTGTGTGCATGTGTGTGTTTTCTCCCCGTACATGCGTGCGTTTGCTTGGCGGCGCGCCAGCTGCGAGATCCCGGGCCACAGAGCATCAATTGTGCACAGAGGTATGGGACGAATGCCGGGCTCCGAGTGGTCGGGCGCTGCCTGAAAGAGCAGCGCAGCCACCCACCGACCCTCCGGGGTTACCGAGTGCACAGGAGGAGGAGAAGGAGGGAGAACTTCCCTCCTTTCTCACACGCTCATTCTTATTTGTCCGCCTCCCTCCTCATACATTCTCCCAAGAAAGCCGGCGGAGCTTTCCTTTTGTTTCTCTGCACCTTTTTTGTCCCATTTTTGAACTTCTTCTCGGTCACACGACACGCATCATTTTACAGCCTCAGGTGATCGTCTTGATGTCGGCACCCCATGTCCCCGCTAGGGCTGGGGATCGATTCAAATGTCAAGAATCGATTCCGATTCTTAAGATTCAGAATCGATTATCAAGATTTGATCCGATTCGATTCCGATATTGATTTGGGTTAGTGTTATTAAAACAGTTTTTTGAGCTGTTGCATGAATTATATGACTGTAGTTCTGCAAAATATTACTACTAGTATTATATTGAGATTCAACAGCAAGTATTGCAGCTAATGATGCTGTAAGGACCAATCAGCTCCCAGAATGCTGATAGAACTGCTTTCAGAAACATCATGTGGGTCAGAATTACCAAACAGATCCAGGGAGGAAACAGAGACGGATGAAATCGGTTTTATTTTTTCCCACATTCCATTTTTATTTGTTCCTTTTTCGGACTATTTTGTTTTTAAAATTTTTGAGAGTTTGAGGTATTTTAGCATTTTTTGCAAATGTAACTCCAAGACAGTGTATAAAGTAATGAAATATAGACAATTTATGCAATTATAACTTAACACTTTAATGTTTTCATACCTTTAAATATATTTAAAGGCAAAAACATGGCACCAGTTATTCTCATGTCCAACAAAACATTCCTTTTTTGGGGATAAACAAAAAAATAACCAAAAGTTGTAATGTAATGATGAAAAAAAATACATAAATAAATAAAAGAAGGAAAAAAAAAACCCCAAAAAAATTTAAAAAAATCGATCTTTAGACATATGAATCGATTTTTAGGAATTAATATGAGAATGGATTTAGAATTGGGAAATTGATTTTTTCAACACAGGCCTAGCAGTGGAGATTTCCCTTTGTTTCTCTGCACCTTTTTTGTCCCATTTTCAACTTCTTCTCGGTCACACGCATCATTTTACAGCCTCAGGTGATCGTCTTGATGTCGACAGACACCCCACGTCCCCGCCATGATCTGTGTGTGTTTCTGTCCATCGCTCAGCTGCTGCTTCTCTAACTGGGTCTGACTGTAAAGAGCTTACGGTGGGCGCTGAAGAGCACTAAGCAGATTACCGTCCACTAACGAGCCACTTCTCACATGGAGAATGGCGTACGTGTGTGTTCTCGTCCGTCTGGCCCGTCACGCCGGGTCGTGTACGAGCTTACGTGCGCTGACGGTACATATTTGCCTGGCGTGCTTTTGCCACCCGAGCCGCGGAGAGGTGGTGCGGATCAGAAAGAGGCCGATCAGGTGATGAGAGGAGGTCAGAGTTGACCCCGGGGCCGGCTGACGTGCTGACGGTAACAGCAGGGGGGCGAGAATCCGGTTTCACGCCGAGAGGGTCAACTTATTCTCACTGGAGCCGCTTAAATCCCCCCTTTTATTTCTCCTCTTCCTCCAGCTCCAGCTCTTTTCCGAAGGAGATGGCTTGAATCGGGTCCAATTAGGTCATTTTCAGCTAAATGACTCTTTTCAGGGGAAGACAGGTGGTCACACGCTGCCTGATTAATCCCTTAATTCACCTTAATTCAGACCAGTAAATACAGAATAAGCTGAATATCCGGTGTGGGTGATGCCGGGTGTTGGGATCAAGGTGTTATATCTGCAGCGTCTGCACATCCACCCTCCAGTCCACAGCACCTGCTCAGCCGTACGGTTCACTGATCCACATTTACACGTGTGTTCAGTAGGGATGGGCGGTACGGACTAAAAAATGTATCACCATCATTTCTGGCATTTATCCCGATAACGATAAAAATGATAATAAAAAAATACCAATTCAACTCCACCTTTGTAACTATTAATCTATCACCACATTCAGTCTTTGGAGCCCCCAAAACACTGCTCTAAAAGATACTAAATGCTACTAAACTACACCAATTAAATTGAATCGATTAAAATCAATTAAATGAGTTACACCTGTACTGCAAAACTGGAATGACTCAGATCCTCCATGTTTGTTACACAAACACGTATCAACGGGAATTTATCCTTCTTTCTTTCTTTCTTTCTTTCTTTCTTTCTTTCTTTCTTTCTTTCTTTCTTTCTTTCTTTCTTTCTTTCTTTCTTTCTTTCTTTCTTTCTTTCTTTCTTTCTTTCTTTCTTTCTTTCTTTCTTTCTTTCTTTCTTTCTTTCAGGCTCATTTCCTTCCTTCCTTCCTTCCTTCCTTCCTTCCTTCCTTCCTTCCTTCCTTCCTTCCTTCCTTCCTTCCTTCCTTCCTTCCTTCCTTCCTTCCTTCCTTCACGTACGTTGTGTGTGGATTTAACACTGAACCATAAACACAAAAACGTCATCAACGGGAATTTATCATTTTTACCGTGAGATGACAAATTCTTATCGTGGGGAATTTTTTTGGCGGTAAATCGTGAACGGTAAAATATCACCCATTCCTAGTGTTCATGTGTGATTAACGTGACACACCAACCCGACGTCGCCCGCTGTCGGCCGACTGCTGTGCCGCCTCGCGTCGCCTGTGTCGGGCTGGGTCGGGCTCAAAAAGAAGCACTTGAACACACCGCAAAGACGACACCCAACGGCCGACTAGCACGTACGTTCTGCTCAGTCTGCGTTTCAATTTGCTGTGATGTTTTCGGAGAAGAGCCGCCGGTCCGGGGCGCAGCAGCAGCTCAGATCGCCAAGTCAACCTGCCGTCGTCCCGGGGAGAAACCCTGCAGCTCTGTGGAGAATTACCTCTGGCTGAAATAAATCATTTAGGAAGATAAATGTTGGTTTAATAGATGAAATCTAACAGTTGTAGCTACGCCTGTTAAGAAATTTGCTCCGAAAATTTCGGGACTTCTGCCTGCCGGCTCGGGAGCTGATGTATGGTTCTGCTTTAAATCGACGCAGAGCCTACGGCGTAGGGTATGGCGTACGTCGCCGCGTAACCTACGCCGTAGACTCTGCGTTGGTGTAACATGGAACCATAAATCAGCCTTTATTCTGGCGAGGTTTGAAAAAGACTTCGCAACAACGGGCAAACTAGTGATTATATACATTCACTGAGTGAATATTATGAAAGTAAAAAATATATTTCTCGCTAGAAATGTAATCAAAACGCATTTTTATGCAGAAACTAACTCAAAATATTGATTTTATTCACTAAAAAATAAGAAATGTCCGCCATGTTGTTTTTTTTTTATTCAGTCTGCAAATGACGACGAAAAGCCTTCTGGGAAATTCTGGGAACAGCCAATCACAGAGTGAGCTGTTTGACCGACCGCCGACGCCGATTCGACATGTCGAATCGGCTGAAAAGCTCCCGACGGGCGGCCGACCTGTGGTGACGTGCGGGACACACCGGGGAAACTAGCCCAACAGACGCACTGACGCTCACCGACGGCCCGACGGCCGACAATCGGCTTGGTGCAAAACACGCAGAGGAACGCCCGTTGGGAAGGTGTTTCTATGTTTTGCTTCAAAATGGAGAGTCTGCAGAGTCAAGTCGTGACCTCGTCTGCATTTCTGCTCAACGATGTCCCGGCCCGACGTTAGAATCAGATATAATACACGTGGATCGATCATGGTGAAATTAAACAGATCCACTCACATTCAGTTTTTACATTTTATTTATTGTATTAAAGTTTGATTCCATATTTCGTTTGGACTTTAACTGGTGGTGCTCAATTGTTGACTTCTAATGGTGCATATTTGTTTATTTCTTGCAACAACAACAAAAAAAAGAGAGAGAACCCCCTCAATTTTGTCATATTTTGAAATAATGGCTTCGTTTATAGAGAAATGTTGAAGTAAGCCCCGGTACTGTTAGTCTCTTCCACATCGTGAGGTTTACTAGTCATACATTTATCAGATCAGTATCAGATATTGACCAATATGCAAGTTCCACATTTCAGTATTAACATAAACGAAAACATTAAAAACAGGAAGGAAAAATTTGCATTAAAATGATGAAGTTTGCAAATCGAACAAAAACCTTTTTTTTAATCTATAAATGAATGAGCTAAGTTTAAATGATCCATTGATTTCCGTGCACTGGTTCTTAGAGAAGTAGTTCAGAAGTGAAGAAGGCTGCTCTTATGTGCAGTTTCAGCTTTGTGCTGCAGCCACGTGGAGCCTGCAGAGCTTAAACTGGGGGTTTCAGGAAGGAACAGTGGGGC
Source organism: Cololabis saira (assembly GCF_033807715.1). Taxonomy (NCBI): domain Eukaryota; kingdom Metazoa; phylum Chordata; class Actinopteri; order Beloniformes; family Belonidae; genus Cololabis; species Cololabis saira. The sequence goes on from NC_084606.1 coordinate 34,324,940, forward strand.
CATCTCTCATCCTGATTGCTCAACTGCGACCGCTTGCAGGGAAGCTATAGGCGGAATGCATACAGTTAAACGTCCGTTGCATAATCTTGACACATGGACTGGGTCTAACGTTCCGTGCAGCTCTCTTCAGAGTGATCAGGGGGCCAAACGATCTAAATGATCTAAGACAGGGGTCGGCGACCCAAAATGTTGAAAGAGCCGTATTGGACCAAAAACACAAAAAACAAATGTGTCTGGAGACGCGAAAAATGAAAAGCCTTGTATGTATAGGCCTTAGAATGAAGGTAAATGACAAAAGTCGAAATGTTGAGAAAAAAGTCGAAATGTAAAAAAAAAGTCGAAATGTTGAGAAAAAAGTCAAAATTTCGAGAAAAACATTTGAAATGTCGAGATTAATGTTGAAGTAAAATCTCGAGAAAAAAGTTGAAATGTCAAGAAAAAAGTCGAAATGTAGAGAAAAAAAAGTCGAAATGTTGAGAAAAAAGTCGAAATTTCTTTTCTTTTTTTTTTTTTTTTTTTTTAAGATTTTTTTGGGCTCTAGTGGCCCTTTATTGGAGATGCAGACTGGAAAGGGGTAGAGAGAGAGAACGGGGAAGACACGCAGCAAAGGTGCGCAGGCTGGATTCGAACCCGCGACCGCTGCAGGAGGAGGACTGTAGCCTTAGTATATGAGCCGTTGCTTAACCCACTGCGCCACCGAGCGGCCGAAAAAAAAAAAAAAAAAAGTTGAAATTTCGAGAAAAAAGTCGAAATGTTGAGAAAAAAAAGTCGAAATGTTGAGAAAAAAGTCGAAATTTCGAGAAAAACATTCGAAATGTTGAGATTAATGCTGAAGTAAAATCTCGAGAAAAAAGTCAAAATGTCAAGATTAATGTGGAAGTACAATCTCAAGAAAAAAGTTGAAATGTTGAGATGAAAAAAAGGAAGAAATGAGAACAAAAGAAGAAAAAAAAGTACATCAGCTAACATGTCGCTGCCTGGACATGTGGACCAACTAAACTGGATGTGTATTCCTCTGACTTGATCACCCGGCAGACGGGCCGCATTTGAAAGAGAGAGTCAACAAGTGGACGAGCACCTGAGCACTTGAGAGTGACGTTTTTATTTTCTCTGGTAGCAGAGAAGGAGAACAAACGGTTCCCCCGACCGGCCTTACGTAACACGTCGGTGCAGACTGGCTGAAGGAGCAGAGATGTTTGCTCATCGCTGCCATTATGGGCTTGAGAGCAGCCATTAACCTTTAGAGCGCTGCCTCACCTCTGCGTCACCTCGGCGTCAGCGCCACAGCTGGACTTCAGCTGGAACAGCTTTACCCCCCCCCCCCACACCTAAATTACAGCAAGGAACAGACGGCTTGTTCTCCTGCCCGGGAGGCCCGTGGGATTTCTCCCTTTAGTTGCTACTAATCTCAAGTCAAAGGTTCAGTTGTGCTGTAATTTTAAATAATTACTCCAAAAAAATAACCGCTAATGATAGTTATGCCATATCCGTTCAAGTGAAAAATGTGAAAAAATCCCCCTCCAGTATACGTGAATATATAGTTGGTTGTCTGAAGTGACTACTAAACCGCAAACTCTTACATAACATACCCTATAAATGTCTTTTTTAAGTAGTCTGAGTCGGACAATGTGTCATTCAGTGACCTGTTGATATTTGCAGGGTTCTGTGACATCACAGATCCTGCTCCGAGTGCAGTTATTAGGCCAGTGTTGAAAAGATCGATTCTCCGATTTTAAATCGATTCTCATATTAATTCCTAAAAATCGATTCATATGTCTAAAGGTCGATTTAAAAAAAAAAAAAAAAAACTTTTTTTTTTTCATCATTACATTACAACTTTTGGCAATTTTTTTTTTATGCCCAAAAAAGGAATATTTTGTTGGAATAACTGGTGCCATGTTTTTGCCTTTAAATATGTTTAAAGGTATGAAAACATTAAAGTTTTCAGTTATAATTGCATAAATTGTCTATATTTCATTACTTTATATACTGTCTTGGGGTTACATTTGCATAAATGCTAAAAACCAAATTCTCATAAATCATTAGCTGCAATACTTGCTGTTGAATCTCAATATAATACTAGTATTAATATGTTGCATAACTAGACAGTCATATAACTCATGCAGCAGCTGAAAAAACAGTTTTATTAACAGTAACCCAAATCAATATCAGAATCGAATCGGATCGAATCAAAGCATGATAATCGATTCTGAATCTTAAGAATCTGAATCGAATCGATTCTTGATATTTGAATCGATCCCTGGGCCCTAGCAGTTATCCAGCGTTTCTCGTCTTCATCGCCATCCAACTTCCCATCATGCATTTGTTCTTCCTCTGAAGTCACTACCTAAAAGCTGTGACACTGATTTCAAACGATCCACATCCTGCAGCTGAGCAGCGTCAAGGTGCTGACTCCTCCCCCTAAAACCAGCTGCTGTGAACAAACTACATACAAACATGTTGAAAAGGGTCTTTTACCTCCTTTTTGTTGCTGTTTTTAAAACAAATTACCATAGTGATATTTTAACCAAAGCATGTCACATATCTATCAGAGTGAATTTAAAGAAAATAATATTTCTCATCTGAACTGATGTACCTTATGGATTAATTCATTTAATTACAAGGGTGGTCATTCCTCAGCTCCATACGACGGAGTATTAGGGCCAAACTAAGACAAAAAAAATTGGAAATTACTAGAATATCGTCATAATATAATGACAATAAAGTTGTAAAATTACGAGAATAAAGTCATAATGTTGCGAGAATAAAGTCGTAATAGTATAAAGTCGTATTATGAGAATAAAGTCGTATTATGAGAATAAAGTCGTATTATGAGAATAAAGTCGTATTATGAGAATAAAGTCGTATTATGAGAATAAAGTCATAATGTTGCGAGAATAAAGTCGTATTATGAGAATAAAGTCGTATTATTAGAATAAAGTCGTAATATGAGAATAAAGTCGTATTATTACGAGAATATAATTTATGAGAACTCTTCTCCCTGTGTAAAAATGAGGAATATTGAGCATCTTGTGAAGTTATATTTATATATTTATAATATATTTAATATTACGACTTTATTCTCGTAATATTACGACTTTATTCTCAAAATATTACGACTTTATTCTCGTAATATTACGACTTTATTCTCAAAATATTACGACTTCATTCTCAAAATATTACGACTTTATTCTCGTAATTTTAAGACTTTATTCTCAAAATATTACAACTTTATTCTCGTAATTTTACGACTTTATTCTCAAAATTTTACGACTTTATTCTCGTAATTTCCATCTTTTTTTTTCTTCTTAGTTTGGCCCTAATACTCCGTCGTAGCTCCATACTCAAATGTTCCTTTTTTTCTTCTTCTTTTTAAGTATCACCTGTATCTTTCTGATCATTTACTGTTTCTTTTCAGTAAGACCTGAATATACAACACCCTGCAAACATTTAAGTCCAAGCTCCTTATCATTGACATTATCAACCAATCTGTATTCCATCTGAGGAGCGGTCGTTAATATGGGCGACAAACACATTTAGCATTTTTTAATGTCCAAACATGCTTTTAAACATGCATAAATACGTGTTTTTTTTTCGGGGGAGGTGCAAGTTTTTATGTATTAATTTTGTAATTAAGACTCAAACCATGTGATGCTGTGTGTTATTGAGGTAATTTTATATCTTAAACACCCTTTTTATGCTTCAGGGAAACTTAATGTAGCTTTTTTTTTCTGTTGACCAGTCAGACTCTCTTTAAAGGCAATTACATCCCCCCACCCCCCAAGAAAACACACACTCATATCACACACACATGCCGCTCCACAGCAGTCAACACAATGTTCTCCTCCCTAGCAAGGCAGCGCGGCATCAGAGCGCCCGGGCAGAGCATTAAAAGCCTTAAATTGGCGACAGAGAGGAAATGAAACGCACTTAACTCTCTTGTTTACTCATTTGGTGGTACCTGGGCGAGAACAAATACGTAGAAATTGCACATTGAAGAAAAAAACTGGATGGTCAGGAGGGGAGATTGAGGGACGGAACATGCGCACGTGTGCGTGTTTACCATTTCTGTTCCTGCAGAGTTTAATTTGGGCATTAATGACTTTTTTGGCATTCATGACCAGTTGCCGTCGGGGGAGAGTGGGGGCTGAGATGAACACGACGTGAGTTTGTCGCCGCATGCGTTCCACTTGTGGGTCCGGTTGGCTGATCACGGTCGTGGGCGTGTAACCGTCCTCGTCCCCGGTACTCGCCGTCTCTCTCCGCTGCGTGTTTGTCTCAATCCAGAGGCGATGGGGAGTTGTTTTCCGCCACGGACGGATGACGGTGGGGCGGCGGGCGTTTTGGAGATCAGCAGAATCTGAATATGAATCATCACCTCCCGTACAAAACAACACACACACACACACACACACACGGTTAGTAATTGAAACACGATGCTGTTCATTTACATGTCCTGGGGCTGTTTTTCCACCGTGATTTGAGAAGGAAGTAAAGCCATGTGGAAAAATGTTGGGAGGATTATCCGAAAAAACATTGGTGAAGAGAAAACAATCTTTTTATAGAAGTTGTGATGACACTTGATCACAAGGCGTAAACTTCAGTGGACCCTATATGAAGGAAGTGGTTAGTACACGGCCCGTGTCCTTTTCACGCTCACAATACTGCGAGTGTGTGTGTGTGTAATACAGCTTCATGCTTTCTTTGGGTGTGTGTGTTAGGTATGGGTGATATTTTACCGTTCACGATAAACCGTCAAAAAAATTCCCCACGGTAAGAATTTGTATCTCACGGTAAAAACAAGGGAAGGAAGGAAGGAAGGAAGGAAGGAAGGAAGGAAGGAAGGAAGGAAGGAAGGAAGGAAGGAAGGAAGGAAGGAAGGAAGGAAGGAAGGAAGGAAGGAAGGAAGGAAGGAAGGAAGGAAGGAAGGAAGGAAGGAAGGAAGGAAGGAAGGAAGGAAGGAAGGAGAGAGCAGGAGGAAAGAAGGAAGGAAGGAAGGAAGGAAGGAAGGAAGGAAGGAAGGAAGGAAGGAAGGAAGGAAGGAAGGAGAGAGCAGGAGGAAGGAAGGAAGGAAGGAAGGAAGGAAGGAAGGAAAGGGGAGAAGGAAGGGAGAAAACAAGGAAAGGAGGAAGGGAAGAAGGAAGGAGAGAGCGGAAGGAAGGAAGGAAGGAAGGAAGGAAGGAAGGAAGGAAGGAAGGAAGGAAGGAAGGAAGGAAGGAAGGAAGGAAGGGGAAAACAAGGAAAGAAGGAAGGAAGGGAGAAAACAAGGAAAGAAGGAAGGAGAGAGCAGGAGGAAGGAAGGAAGGAATGAAGGAAAGGGGAGAAGCAAGGAAGGAAGGAAAGGGGAGAAGGAAGGGAGAAAACAAGGAAGGGAGAAAAGAGGAAGGGAAGAAGGAAGGAGAGAGCAGGAGGAAGGAAGGAAGGAAGGAAGGAAGGAAGGAAGGAAGGAAGGAAGGAAGGAAGGAAGGAAGGAAGGAAGGGGGAAAACAAGGAAAGAAGGAAGGAAGGGAGAAAACAAGGAAAGAAGGAAGGAGAGAGCAGGAGGAATGAAGGAAAGGGGAGAAGGAAGGAAGGAAGGAAGGAAAGGGGAGAAGGAAGGGAGAAAACAAGGAAGGGAGAAAAGAGGAAGGGAAGAAGGAAGGAGAGAGCAGGAGGAAGGAAGGAAGGAAGGAAGGAAGGAAGGAAGGAAGGAAGGAAGGAAGGAAGGAAGGAAGGAAGGAAGGAAGGAAGGAAGGAAGGAAGGGATCTGAGAGCGAGATAGATTTATAGTTACAAAGGTGGAGTTGAATTGGTATTTTTTTTATCGTCATTTTTATCGTTATCAGGATAAATGCCAGAAATTATCGTGATACATTTTTTAGTCCATACCGCCCATCCCTAGTGTGTGTGTGTGTGTGTGTACAGTATATATAATACAGCTTCATGCTTTCTTTGTGTGTGTGTGTGTGTGTATGTGTTTCCTGTGTGCAGCAGAGTTCATTCACAGCCATGACAAAGGCCAGCCATCACAGTTGCCTCCCTGCCCAGCTCAAACTCTCACCCACACATCTTCTGTTTCCAGAAACTTGCGGTCCACTGACTCAGGCATTAAAAAAAGCAGCAAGTCCGTTTGTTGTCATCTGATTCCAGCATCCATGCCCCCATTTTAGCCACTTTAAATGCCGCTCTTTATTTTTTATTTTTTTGTTTTTGATGTCATCATTTCCTACTTAAAATAGGCCTCCATTTATGTCCATCTATTCAATGTAACGTAATCCATGTAATTAACTCCTCAAAGGGCCATGTCGGTGGTTTTACGTGTTTGATCCTTTTAATGCACGCCACATGCACACTTGCATCATAGATACGCATTTGTAAGCATGTTGATGTGATGACACTTGGCATTATAATGATAGGTTGACTTCTTTCTTTTTTTTTGCCGTTGTATAACGGCAGACTGGATCTGAAATCTATGTACACATGTAGCCGGTATTTTTAAAACAGAATATTTCCCCCCTCCGTTTATAAAATAATTTGTATCCAAATTAATTTCAAAATTAAAAAAAAAAAAACCTTCCACACATAACCGAAGATCTGCATTTTCGACCACATTCATAAGCATTCCAAACCTGTAGAACATCTGTTCCTCCGGCCTTCGGGCCTCCGCGGCGCAGCTTTCCCGGGAGCGGCGTCTCCTTCTCGGGTAACGAACTCGAGTCCCCCCGTGTCCCGCCACGGAGCTGCCGCGTTAAATCGCTGCAGCCCTACGCCGTAGGGTACGGCGTAGGGCTGCGTGTCGCCGCGTACCCTACGCGGCTCTGCGTCAGTGTAACGCAGTAAACGGTGAACAAGAGCAGAGACCATTTATTTAATAAATAGCTTGGAGAACAGATGGTGGATCATCTGTAGTTCTGTAGTAAACAAAGGTCGCACGTTAGACGTCAGAATCAGAGCAGATTTGTTGTTGTTTTGGAGCATAATGTGACGTTTGAAAACGCAAAACTCCGGTTGTATCTGTCTACACGCATCTACGGAGTTTTCAAAAATCTTCACCTTGCCCGGAGTCTTTTTTAAACATTCGTTTATTTGCGTTTTCATGTGGATGACAGGTCAAAACGTAGGAAAATATCTTCGGTTTAGCAGATACCCGGCTACGTGTGTACGGGGCCAAAGTGACTATATGAGCCCTCCAGATCACAGGTGTTCACACCTGGCTGTGGCAGGGTGGAGGAGCAGCCACTCAGGTGATGGGACACAGGTGTGCCCCATCAACCTCTCCACCCTGCCTGCCTTGATAAGAAGGGACTGCACAGCAGCAAAGGGGCGGCTGGCTGAAGGTGCTTGTTCACGTGTGTCTGGTGAAACTGGTGAATAAAGAGTTCTGCACTGAAACCCCGTGTCCTCTCTGTCCCGTCGGTCGGCCCCCGTAGCACTAGCCCTGTTACACTGGCATTAAAATGTATCTGGATCTGACCTTCCTGCTTGAAATGCAAATAAATCCAGCCATCAGTTTCACCTGCTAACAGCACATGTATGTATGTATGTATGTGTACTTTTAATCACCAAAAGCAGAAGACAGCAATAACTAGACCTAACTCGCAGAAAAGTAAGGAAGAAGACAAAAGAAACCAGAGATAAAAAGGTAGAGAAGACTCTCATTTGTAATCTAGTGTAAACGCTGTTGACTAAAGTTTTCGGGTTCAGAGTATGAGAATGTGGACACAAGTATCAAATAAAGTCTCTCAGGATGGATGTTAATGCCAGGCCTGAACAAGCCCGGGAAGATTTCTTTGACCCTTTAACGGCGTGTTTACATGAACCCGCTCACACTCTGTCTTACCCACACTCATACAACCTGATTGAGAATTTAAAACTCCAAAATAGTAAAGTAAAATGTTGTCCCGTCATATGAATTGCTGCTACATTTTTAGGGCTAATGGTTCAGCAAACATTTGCTCCAAGTGTGCAGGATGTGTCAATAACCGACATTAGCAATCATCCTCAGACCAGCTCGCTCTCCTTTTACTCTTGTTTATATTTCCACTTTTGCAATTCAAAGCTAGATATATTCAAAGTTGAGGGATTGAGGGATGAAATGAGGGGAAGAAGCTAAAACTAGAAGGAGATGATTCTTCAGCGTCTGTGGAGACGAGTAGAAGTTGAGCGGGCGTCACTAGCAGAGCCCCCGGAGAGATTGGAGATAAATATTTGCCGTGCACGTTGGCCAACTCGGCTGTCTAGCCCCGGTCACACAAAGACCTACACAGGTACAGACGCTCATCCACACTCGCAGTCGTCCACGCACGCCGGGACAGTCGGGCGGTTTTCATGCCAGCATGTGCATACACTCTCCGACATCGCACTCCAGGTTATTCCCCTCAAACACAGAGCAGCGCCCTTTATAAAATACTATTTAGTAACTTAAACTGAAGAGTTTTTCCACCCCCCCCTATAATGCTGCTCAGGGGAAATTATTGGCTTTCTCTCTATAATATTGTGGTCTTAACTGTAAGATGTAAAGAGCGCTCGGATGACTTGTTGGCGTATAAATATAGCATAAGTGGGCCTAATCAAATCCAGCAGCAGCCGCTGTGGGGCGAAGTGGCAGAAACTGCTCTATTAATTATTACAAAGTTCATCATCAGACTGGAGCAGAGGTCGCCAAATGTCACATGGATGTGCACGCTGATGTACTGCGAAACACAGACAACAAGTGGCAACATTTCCAAACGCAATCCAGAGTCCGAGCAACCCCTCCTTGTGGATTTAAAGATCCAAAGGTTTTTGCGAGTCGTCTTTCTTTTCTGACACTGCAAAAGTGAGGACGTAGGTCAGGCCAGAAACAGAAGCTGTTATTCAGTCTCATGAAAGGTTCCGTCCACTATTGGTCGCAGTGACGGGAAAGTTACGTGCGTGTGAGCGAATAATTAAATGCTATGGGGGAGATGTTTATGCATGTCATCCTTTTTTAGCTGAAACATTACTGCAGGTGACATTCACAGCTGTAAATGTGAGTTAGTGAGGACATAATTTTTGCAGGTGGTTGTTTGCAAAAGTTGAAAAAAAAGAAAAAAAAGGAAGCCCACCTGAGAGAAAAACATTACAGGACTGTCTCAGAAAATTAGAATATTGTGATAAAGTTATTTTATTTTCTGTAATGCAATTAAAAAAAAACTAAAATGTCATACATTCTGGATTCATTATCATCAATAATCCAAATCAAACATTACATTCAAAAGAACAATTAAAGCCTGTATGTTAAGTAAATATAATGAAATATGTTAGTTTAAGTTTGATTGACATACCCATAGACAGCGGTAATTTTATTTATATTTTTAGTTTTTTATTTCACTTAGTAGTTGCGTTTTTTTTTTTTTTTTTTTTTTTTAAGTTATTTGTGAAGTTATTTCTTGGAAAAAGGGGCAGATCAGATAAGATTCTTCTTCTTTCTGCTCCCTTTTCATTCACAATTTAAGAACATTTGTATTTGTATTGAATTGTTTTATTTTTTTGAATGAAATAAAGAATAAAATGAAAATGAAAATACAAATCAACTGAAATATTGCAAGCCTTTTATTATTTTAATATTGCTGATTATGGCTTACAGTTTAAGATTAATATTCCCAGAATATTCTAATTTTTTGAGATAGGATATTTGAGTTTTCTTAAGCTGTAAACCATGATCAGCAATATTAAAATAATAAAAGGCTTGCAATATTTCAGTTGATTTGTAATTAATCCAGAATGTATGACATTTTTGCATTACAGAAAATAAAGGACTTTATCACAATATTCTAATTTTCTGAGACAGTAGTAAGTAAAGTAGTAGGATATCGGAGTATTTGGGCCCAGCTGTATCTCTGTCAGTTGCTGTTTGTTTCGGTTCAGTAACTGGATAGGTTAGGGATCGGTTGTGGTTTGGTCTTAAAGACCAACTCTGATTCATGCTTCTACTAAGCAGCTATGTGCGTAGCCTACTTACAGGAACTAGTGTGTTGTTGCCATTCGTGCTTGTCATTCGTCATTTGTGTCACTGTGTAATTGCAGCAGCAAACGCGAGGTGACTGTGCAGGTTCTCGTCTGCAGCGCTGTAGCCTCCAGTCTACATGGAGCTCAGACACAGCAACGGTGCCAATGAAGCAGATCTCATGCGAGTTGGAGCCGATTAAATGTTCAGCAGCAGTAATTGGTACTTGCATTACAACAACATATTTTCCTACCAGGCCTGAATGCCATAACTAAGTAGTATGTAGTTTTGAAGGAAAACAAAGAAGAAGGAGAAGAATGCTACCGGCCAGATCGATCACATTTCTTGCCATTTGCTCTTAAAGGGGACCTATTATGAAAAACAGGTTTTTTCTTTCTTTAACATATATAAAGTGGTCTCCCCTCAGCCTGCCAACTCAGAGAAGGAGGAAAGCAACCAAATTCTGCAGTGTCTGTACAGCCGGATGATCCGTCCAGTGTGATGTGGATCTACGAGCCGTTCAGATTCTGCTCCCGTCGTTACGTAACCAAAATGCAATTTACAAATAGGTTGGCCTCCGATGCGTGAAACCACGCCCACAGCTAACTCCGCCGGCCGGAGCTTCCGCCATTTTTTCGTAGCGGTGTATCGCGTCATTCAGGCAGCCAATCAGCACAGAGCCTCATTATCATAGCCCCGCCCACTCAGAATCTCACATAGATAATGAGGTTAGAGAATGGGAAGATAACACCGTGTCATAAGTGCATGTGACGTGAGCGAGCGTCAGCAACAAAAACAATTCCATTGCTTTATTTTCTATTGGACTGTCCTAACTGGCTGCGAGCGACGCAGCGCAACGCGGCGTGCTGTTTTGAGCTGGACTTTTGTCGGACGCCCTGCTTCTATTCTCTTCCTGTCGCTTGCGTTGAAAGCCGGTTGAAAGCGCTGTAGGAAACGGTCATTTCAATACAAGAACCTCAATTAAGTGGCAGCTGCTGGAGGGAGATCGCCAGGGAGCTGGAAGGTTCTGCTAAGATAATAAGATAATATATAATGATAATATAATAATAAGATAATATTTCTTTCTGCCACTTTATTGAGGTTTTTGTAGTGAAATGAGGAGGAATCATAGAGATAACTTCTCATTTCAACTAACTGGATCAGCCGTTCCTCATCATGACTGTTTCCTACAGCGCTTTCAACCGGCTTTCAACGCGAGAGGCAGGAAGAAAATAGAAGAACATTTAAATATCACAATATCGAGCTTGTTTTCTGTTTAGAAAGTACAAACGTAGGAAGATTACAAGTATTCACCCATCTTTTACTTGTCTTTTTACTCTTTTAGGAGTTATTTTAGGAGTTTCTTTCAGGAGCGCATGGGCGGGTAGTGCGCTTGCCGGACGCCGTAGGGTCTGCGTTGGTGTAACGCGGAACCAAAAATCAGCCTTTTTAAAAGCGAGTTTCAGCTGTCAACCAAAATAACGTGGGGGGGGGGCATTACGCTTTCAGTGTGGAGCGTCCGAAGCCACGCAGTGCGACGCGACAGTCGGACGCTCGCGTGCAGTTAGGACAGGCTGTAAAGACATGGCTCAGAAGCTGAATTTCTAATTCATTTAGCAAAAACAATCAAAAGCTTGTTTTTAAGACATTCAAAGCCTGTTTAAAATAGGTATTAGATGCCATAATAGGTCCCCTTTAACATGTCTAGACAGGTGGCCAGCGGGGTACATAGGGTTTCTGTTTCACTCAGTGGAGCTTAAACCAAGCTTACCTGAGCTGGTGCATTTACAGGAACAAGGTTCAATATCTTGAGCATCGGTTGATCTACAAAAGTAGTTTGATTCCCGGCTGGCAGAGCTTTTACTGTAAAGGAGGAAAGGGTCATCGTCCGTTCGCTTTGAACGTGGTGACGTTAAAGCAGCACTATGTAACTTTTCCACCTTAATCTAATATTTCATCATCATCATTGTGATGGTACATCAACTTCCAACAGGTTTAATGAACCTCTGTCATGGTCTGAGGGGTCTGTATCGCCTTCACTGGCACTATGTAACTTGGAGATGGATGGTAGGAACCCTTCCACACTACTGGTAAAGCACTACCACTTTTGTCCAAAGGAGCCGCCAAACTCAACAAAAGCTGAAAGTTACATTGTGCTGCTTTAAGTGTTGCTGAACTGAAATGGGGTTTCCGTGCGTCCCGGAGGAAGTTTGGGAATTTTCCATTTTTGATGCGTATAAGCGGGCGAGCGCGGCCAGTCAATTTGTGGCTACACAGCTAATGCTAGCCAATGAAATGGTACGTGTTGGCGGGATCATTTCAAAGTATGAAGCCTTCCCCTCGCAAGCACAAAGAAAGGTGATTGGTTGTTTATGGTGTCACGAACGTTCGCCAGATGCGCCAACTGCAGAACTCTTGTTTTCCCTTCGTGAAAAACTATTGAACAGCAACCTTTTTTTTGTTTTTAGCTTTATTGTCAGCAAAGTTTCATTAAATCAAAATTAGCTGTCGGATTTCAATTTCTGATCTTTTAAAGTGGTTAAAATGGACAGGCTGCGGACTGTTGGTAAACTACTTTTATGAGGACTAGGGATGGGCGATATTTTACCGTTCACGATTTACCGTCAAAAAAATTCCCCACGGTAAGAATTTGTCATCTTGCAGTAAAAATGATAAATTCCCGTTGATGACGTTTTTGTGTAAAGCTGATTGAAGGAAGGAAGGAAGGAAGGAAGGAAGGAAGGAAGGAAGGAAGGAAGGAAGGAAGGAAGGAAGGAAGGAAGGAAGGAAGGAAGGAAGGAAGGAAGGAAGGAAGGAAGGAAGGAAGGAAGGAAGGAAGGAAGGAAGGAAGGAAGGAAGGAAGGAAGGAAGGAAGGAAGGAAGGAAGGAAGGAAGGAAGGAAATGAGCAAGAAAGAAAGAAAGAAATGAGCAAGAAAGAAAGAAAGAAATGAGCAAGAAAGAAAGAAATGTTTCTGAAATGTGGTGATAGATTTATTGTTACAAAGATGGAGTTGAATTGGTATTTTTTTTATCGTTATCGGGATAAATGCCAGAAATGATCGTGATAAACTTTGTAGTCCATACCGCCCATCCCTAGCGAGGACTTCTCGTACGTCCTAAAACGCTCAGATCCCGTTAACAGGTCTGAGCTGGTCTGAGAAGACTGCTGACGCTAAAGACTCCTGACACGGAAAGACGTGCAAAACAAGGGGATTGAGCTTCTGGCTGGACTTTGCTGCTCTGATAAAGTGTAGCAAGAAAAGCCGTGAATGTCTCAACAACAGCAGCAGCAGCTCTGCCACTCAGCTGCCTCTCTCTTCAAGATGGTGCAACAGCTTCTTGTGTTTCACTTTGTTTGTCCATCCGTGGCGGAGAATCGGAGCCGGAGCGAACCGGCCTTCTGGGAAAGGGCCTTACTCCGAAATGAAGACCCCACCTGCTTATCCCATCACTACATATATCACCTCACCCGTGTGTGTGTGTGTGTGTGTGTGTGTGTGGAAGCGTTTAGCGGGGGCCGCCAGCTTGCACAGAAAGTCGCAGAACTGGTGGAGCGATACGATGCACAAACAGAGAAAAATCACTGATTTGTATCAGCAAACACTGAAAAAACAGGAGACTGTGTGGGAGGCGCGGAGAATGAATGAAAGAACGAACATTACCGGAAAAAAAAACACAAAAAACAACCTTGTCAGTCCCTTTTGGCTGCAGGCGTGTGTGTTTTGTCCAGGGGACAGGACATTCTGTGACGGACAGCACAGCGGCCAGCTTATGTTGCACAGAGGTGCCCACTTCACCAACACTGGCATTTCAGCGAAAAGCAGATGCAGCTGTCACTGTCTTTGATCAGCGTATCATCCTGAATGAACGCGCACCCCCTTCTCGTGAGATACTGTGGAAAATGGCTTTTTTGAAAGCCTGACAATGTTTCGTCCTGCAGTATAAGATGTCTGGAGAGATCGGGGAACATCTGTCGGGCACTCTTGCTTTATTATCCGTGGTATTCTGTTCAAAGGTTACGATGCAACGTATGGATAATTGTTCTGAGGCTAGGAATGGGTGATATTTTACCGTTCACGATTTACCGTCAAAACATTCCCCACAGTAAGAATTTGTATCTCGCAGTAAAAACGATAAATTCCCATTTGACGTTTTTGTGTAAAGCTGATTTATGGTTCTGTGTTAAATCAATGCACAACGGGAAGGAAGGAAGGAAGGAAGGAAGGAAGGAAGGAAGGAAGGAAGGAAGGAAGGAAGGAAGGAAGGAAGGAAGGAAGGAAGGAAGGAAGGAAGGAAGGAAGGAAGGAAGGAAGGAAGGAAGGAAGGAAGGAAGGAAGGAAGGAAGGAAGGAAGGAAGGAAGGAAGGAAGGAAGGAAGGAAGGAAGGAAGGAAGAAATGAGCAAGAAAGAAAGAAAAAAATTAGGAAGGAAGGAAGGAAGGAAGGAAGGAAGGGAGGGAGAAAAGAGGAAGGGAAGAAGGGAAAAAAGAAGGAAGGAGGGAAGGAAGGGAAGAAGGGAGAAAAGAAGGAAGGAAGGAAAGAAAGATAAATTCCCATTGATGATGTTTTTGTGTAACAAACATGGCGGATCTGAGAGCAAGATAGATTTATAGTTGAGAAAGTGGAGTTGAATTGATATTTTTTTATCATCATTTTTATCGTTATCGGGATAAATGCCAGAAATGATCGTGATACATTTTTTAGTCCATACCGCCCATCTCTATCTGAGACTCGTCCTTGCGTTTTAACCTGGAGGCCGGGTCGTCCTCTTCAACCTGCCGGCGACCCGGCCTGTAAAACAGGACGGCCCCTTCGCTGGACCGGCTAAAGAACTGGTTGTTCAGATATTGTTCAAGGGCAGGCCGGTCTAAAAATACTCAGATGTGAAGCTGCACATGGGACAGTGGAGTAGATGTCCCACAAATGTGCACCCCTCTCCACACCCCCACCCAGACTCTCTAAAGCTGCTGTGTCTGTCTCTTTCTGTCCCTACACATTCCTGCTCCTCTGTGCGCCCAAACACACCCACTCCGACTTTCCCACTATGTTGCCGCATAGTGACAACAGTCTGAAGCTTCTGGCGTTTTTTTGGCTTTCGCTTGATTAGTTTGTGCAGAAACACCCTGACAAATTTCTAAAAAGGATGGGTTAACCTTTTTAGATGTCACACCCTCACACTTTAACCACATTTATCCATCAAGATTTCCTGTAGGACTGTTCCAGCCTCTTTGCATAGCTGTCGCAGCTCCCGGGAGGGTGATTGACAGCGGCAGAATTAAAGGCTGGATACTGTGGGTGTGAAAGTGTAATAAGTGTGCACGCTGCTCGTCTTTCAGCGCCTCAGTCTCTACTACGAGGTTGTCATGTAATGGATGAACGTTTGCAGCTGAATCTAAAAGGGAGACGTACCACGCTCGATGTTTATAACAAGGATGTTTAAAGAGACAATAAGCGTGACAGTTGTCAGATTGTCGTCTAAATCGCCTACTAATATCTGTCAGTCAAGTTGTTTCAAGAGTTCTCACCCAGCCCCGCTCGTGGTCTGGTAGCTCGTCGGCTACTGAATGACTCAGCATTGTTATTAATGACACGAACAACTTCATCATATATGATTAACAAGGGACAGACATCGACAACAGACCTCTATGTCTGCTGCTTCTTCACGACGGCCACAACGTAAATCACTGAGTCATTCACTCGCCAATGAGCTGCTAGACCTCGACTACGACTGCAGATTCAGATTGACACGGCAGTGATTTGACCCCCGTTTCAGAGTTAAAGCCACAAGAAGAGACTGCAGAACTGAGAAAGTTGGAAAGACTTTGGATTTGGGTCCATGTACTTTGTGGCCATCCGTTTTTTGTTTTGAAATTACAAAATAAAAATAGAGATATAGTCCGTTTCCGGGCCGCTCGGTGGCGCAGTGGGTTAAGCGGCGGCTCATATACTGAGGCTACAGTCCTCCTGCAGCGGTCGCGGGTTCGAATCCAGCCCGCGCACCTTTGCTGCGTGTCTTCCCCGTTCTCTCTCTACCCCTTTCCAGTCTGCATCTCAATAAAGGGCCACTAGAGCCCAAAAAAAAAAAAGAGAGATATAGTCCGTTTCCCATCTTTTGTTTTGATAATAAAAAACGGAAAACGGATCGTTATCCATTATCCGTTATCCGATTTCATTGATGTGTTTGAAAATCGAAATTGGGAATTAAAACTCTGGAATGGAAAACTCTTTTCTCTATTTCCTATTCGTTTCCAACGGGGGGGGGGGGGGGCAGTATGTTAGAGTTTAGTTTATGTTATTGATTGGACGCTGCTTTCTTTTGGACGCTGCAGCTTAACGGACTGTCACGACATCACTGCAGTTTCATGACGGAGTGAAGACAGATTACAGATTAAACTCATGTTTCACTCCCAGGTTTCATATTTGATTTATTTTCTGTTTCAACATTAAAAAAATCTAAAACTGTTAATTTTCAATCTGATGAACAAAAGAACCAGAAACAACTTTCTTCATTTATTACTGCGCATGTGCAATCCCCCCATTTGTCCAATCCTTGTTTTCAGGATCCTTGGAAACCAATAGGAAATAGAGAAAAGAGTTTTCCACTCGCTGTTTTAATTCCCAATTTCGATTTTCAAACACACAATGAAATCGGATAACGGATAACGATCCGTTTTCCGTTTTTTATTATCAAAACCAAAGATGGGGAACGGATTACCGTATTTTCGCGACCATAAGGCGCACATTTTTTTTTTTTTTTTTTTTTTAAATGTGCCGGGCGCCTTTTGAAACGGTGCGCCGTGTCTATTACCTGAATTACGGTAATGTAAGGCCGGCCACCATGAGAACGGTAAAGGGAGAAGGGGGCGGGTGAAGCCCCCGTGAGTTGCGACGTGAATGAGACTCCACTGAGCTGTTTAATGCGAAACAGATGATGAAAACTTTTAAGGATTTGCTTGATGTGTAAAGTGAAATAAAATACAATCAAACTAAGTTTTGCTCCGCTCTATTTAAATAAGCACACTTGTGTGTGTGTGTGTTCTGCAGCGCGCGTGTGTTTTGCATGTCGGGAACCGAGGAAGCACCTGCCGTGGGTTTGCGGGGTCCGATCGCCGCATCCCCGGTGACTTTCCCCGGTTAAAGCAGCGGCTGGAGCAGCGCGGTGATACGCGCTGCTGCAGCCGACTTCCTGGTTCCCCAAGCGGTCCGATCACCTGGTTCCTGGCCGCTTTACGAGAAGGGATTTCTGGGGTCTGTCTCAGGTCAGATCAGCTTCACCCTCCGAAATTTGCAGCCAAATCTGTCGGTTACAAACCCGGTACCGGATCCCGACATGCGCGTGTGTGTTCGCGGCGCGACACACACTTACTGGTTTATGTGGCGCTGGCCTGGCGCAGCTGATGGACAGAAACTGTGGTGATTTTTAAAAGAAAAACTTTGCATAAGACATTTCCAGCCGGAGTCATTATAAGGGTGAATGAAAAGAGGGGGCTGGATGAAGGGATGATGATCAAGAAGCCGAGACAGGTCTGGAAATTCTGACTGGCGCAGCTGAATTAACGGAGCTCCTGTCAGATAAAACCCGGTACCGGATCCCCGACAGCGCGTGTGTGAGCGGGTCCAGCGCGGGGGACCCGGGACGCGGGACCCGGGACCGCCGCGGGACCAGCGCGGGGGGGGGGGGGGGGGGGGGGGCGGAGCGGGACCCGGGACCCGGGTCCCGGGTCCCCCGCGCTGGACCCGCTCACACACGCGCTGTCGGGGATCCGGTACCGGGTTTTATCTGACAGGAGCTCCGTTAATTCAGCTGCGCCAGTCAGAATTTCCAGACCTGTCTCGGCTTCTTGATCATCATCCCTTCATCCAGCCCCCTCTTTTCATTCACCCTTATAATGACTCCGGCTGGAAATGTCTTATGCAAAGTTTTTCTTTTAAAAATCCCGGTCCAGCGCGGGGGAGCAGACGGGGAGAGAACCCGGTCCAGCGCGAGGGAGCAGACGGGGAGCGGGACCCGGGACCGCCGCGGTCGGGATTTTTAAAAGAAAAGCGTTCCCTAAAGAGACTTTTCCAGCCAGAGTGAAATGAAAAGGGCTGGATGGATGAGGAGATGATCAGTGGCTGAGACAGGTTTATGTGCAGCAACCCGGTGGTTTTTTTTAATTCTTTAATGCAGAAACAGAATATGAACCTTTGAAGGGTTTGATTGATGTGAAAAGTGAAATAAAATATCAAACTAAGTTTTGCTTCCGCTGTATTTTTAGCGCGTGTGTGTTTTGCAGCGCGCCCGTGTGCAGCTCCGTCTCCGTAGACGGCGCCTTTTGGGTCGGTGCGCCATATGTGTGTTTTAAAACCAAAAATGACACACAAAACTGAGGGTGCGCCTTTCCACACAGTGCGCCATATGGTCGCGAAAATACGGTATTTTGGATTATTTCTCTATTTTTATTTTGTAATTTCAAAACAAAAAATGGATGGCCGCGAAGTACACGGACCGATTTGGATCCTCAGATTTTAGGTTTTGGCGCTGACTTGCCGCCACACAGCAGTGTGACCTTTTAGTTTAACACCTGTTGCCCCGCTGCACCACCTTGGGAGGGGGTTGTAGAGGCCCGACAGTGGGGAAATGAATGAGTGTATTGTCAATCGGCATTGCAGAAGGGCCTAACGGGGCACGAGGACGGCTGCAAACTGTGCAGACGGCCACATTGGCTTTTTGAAAGCACATATTTGGGCGGGGAGGGGGGGCTCTTCTGTGACATCACTCCGAATGCACAGCAGTAGAGTGGAGAGCGAATGAACAGGGGACCTCTTGTGCCTCTTTATATCGCAATCCCTGTGTGGAAGTGGCAGTAACTTGCACCACTTTTGTCTATTTCATAAAAAATGTTCCTAAAGGTTTTGCAAACATCAAAGGCCTCTTGTGTCCAAATCTGTTTCGGATAAACAGTTTTATTAACTACTGAAATTGCAGCATAATTAAACACACATGTAAATGACATCTTCAGCGATTGGTGTGTTCCGCTTAACCTTTTACGATTAATTCAATTTAATCATCTTAACTTTGATTCCTGGCCAAGCGGATGTTCGTACCCAACGTTCAGCACATGAACTTGATTTAACTTGCCGGATTTTTCCGAAGCTCAGGAATGCATCTTCAAGTGGTATTCATTTTGGAAAGATCTGCTTACTTTCTATCTCCACCGAGGAAGTAACGGGAGATTTTCTCCTGGCTTTATTACCCAAAGCAAAGATGAAATCAGTAGTTTCCTTTCCGTACCTCCGTCCAGCCTGTAACGTGGGTGTGATCTGCACCTGGGCATCACGGAGGTGAGAGGACTTCTGCCAAAGCATTTGTGTGAAACGTGGAATATGAATCATGTTTCAGCAGAAATGTGACATTTGGAGCACGATTAGCTGTTCCGACCTGGACAGCGGTGCTGTGGGGATCTGGAAACTGGGGCACCGCTGTCAGTCCCTGCTCCCGTTGTGAAATCGAGCGGGCCGCAGCTGCCGTTTCTCCGTGAAGAAACAGATTACAGAGTCTTTACAACCACCCTTCCCGTCTTCGGATACCCTGACATGGATTTTTGGGTGGAGTATCTTTCTAAGATGTGCAGTTTTATGACTAACAAATAGCTGCTGTCAAGAGAGGCACCGTGGGCAGAGTGCAAACAAATCCTCAAGACTGACAGACTCGCTGGCGTCGGAAGAAGACATTAAATGAGGTGACATGGGGAGCTGTGCTGCTGCTTCAGTCTTCCCGTAGCCGTCCTGGCGTTGGATCGCAGCTCATGTTGCACTGTTGTACCTCTTTCCCACTTCCTTCTTGAAGATAGACAGTTAAAGCAGAAGATAGACAGTTAAAGCAGCACTTTTCCACCCTAATCTAATATTTCCAGAGTCATTGTGATGGTACATCAACTTCCAACAGGTTTAATGAACCTCTGTCATGGTCTGAGGGGTCTGTATCACCTTCACTGGCACTATGTAACTTTGAGGAGCATGGTAGGAACCCTGCCACACTAAGGCCCTGTTTCCACGGAGCAAAAACGGGGGCGTTTTCATGCGTTTTGGCCGTTCGTTTACACGAAAACGGAGCTCAAAGTCACCAAAAACGATAATTTCTGAAAACTCCGGCCAAAGTGGAGATTTTCAAAAACTCAGTTTTTACGTTTGCTTGTAAACGGAGGGAAACAGAGATTTAGGCTTCAGAACGTCACATTATGCAACAGAAGCGTCACCAGCATCATTTGTGCGACCTGTGTTTACAGTTTGTTTGGCCACCGTCAATATTTTCTTGTATTTGACCTGTTTTTATATTCTAAAGTCACACTTAAAAGTAACTCCACTTCTCTGTCACTCCAAACCAAAGACTCTCGTTCCGTCTTGGAAGTAACTGGCAGTCAAGGCTGATTTATGGTTCCGCGTTACACCAACGCAGAGCCTACGGTGTAGGGTACGCGGCGACGTGCACCGTACGTAGGCTACGCCGTCGATTTAACGCGGAACCATATTATTCAGGCTTCACACGTGTCATTTGTTGACGTTTTTTCCAGGATTGTGATTGGCTAGCATGACTTTATGCTTCTCGTTACACTGCCCCCTGCAGGTTTGGATGCTCATAGCACCTTAACAGCCTATTTATGCGGGTTCGTGTAAACGAGGATATTTTTCAAAACGTAGAGGGGGAAATATCCGTTTTTGTAAATACCCGGCTATGTGGAAACGTGGCCTAAAAAACTACACATTTTTACGTCTTTGACTGCTTTACGGCATACGTCACTTCCCCCTCCTTCCCGATTCGTAGTCCAGACCAAAGCTGGGCGTGGCGTGGAGCGCAGAGCTCAGCAGAAGCTGGTATCATGGCCGAAGCAGCGGAAAAAACGAAGAAAATAAAAGTTTTATCGGAGGAGGCGAAAAAAGAAAGCGGGAGAGTAACAAGCTAAATGCCCGGAAGAAAAATAAAATGCCCGGACAAGAATAAACATTGTCCCGGCGTTCACTCGCTGGCGTGAGCTGAAAGACGAGGAGGGATGTCCGACAAGAGAGACAGAATTGTTATGATACAAATGTAAATGTAGAGTTCTATGTTCAATAAGAATCAAAATTAGAATGTTTTCACATACAGGGGATTCGTCTTGGGTTCTAGTATTTTTCCTGAGAACTGTAAAATTGTGCAGGGCTGATCTGCAAAATATAAGAAATGTGCATTCAGTTATTCACAGGTTATAAAGTATTTTTTTATTTTGTCAGTAAGTATGTTGGACTACTAATTTATGACGAAGTCCCTCTAAAAAACGTGACAGGAAAAAGGTGCAGAGCGTATGAGTTTGTAGGGCGCATTATCTTGCCGAAACAACTTAATAAAACCAAGTTGAACTTAGTGATTTTCAACATCGTCATATTATATTGTTTAGCCAAAAATAGATACATTACCTGCAAACGACCGCTGAAAACAGAAAAGTAGTTTTGAAAGTCCGTCTTATTTCATTCACTATCAAAACAAATGCAGCGACAGGGACAGGAGTTCTCCGGCAGTACGCGCTGGTGCTCATGGGAAATGTAGTGTTCTTTCTGGTAAAGCACTACCGCTTTTGTCCAAAGGAGCCGCCAAACACAACAAAAGCTGAAAGTTACATTGTGCTGCTTTAAACGGGCCCAAGTGTAATAATGAGAGCTAAAGTCGCTAGATAGAATATTACTGCCATTGTGGAAAAATGTGGGAATTTCAAAGCTTTTTCATCATACTTAAAATGTTATCAAACTATTTTTTCTTCATAGGAGACGCACAAAGAGTTCTCAGATGGTAGTTTGCTTCCTGCCTGAATGCAAAGCACAAATTGGCATATAAATCAATAACTGGTATGTTCTGCCACAGGGTTTAGGAGAAATGAATTTAGGTCTTTTTCCACGTGAAGCTTTTCCTCTCCACAAATGCATCCGGTGCATCCCAACGTGGCCGATTGTTTCTCCTCCCCTGCGAGCTATTTTCATTAGTTACCACCGTATGACGGAGCACACGGCCTTTAGCGTGGGTCTGGTCCCATTTCCTTTGAGATAAAATATAATTTAATCCAACCCAGCTGACCTGTGGACTGGGTGAGTCACATTGTGCTGCCCGGACCCGCCCGGTGTCCTGTGGGCGCTGCGGCAGCGAGGAAATGACAGACCGACACACTCCATTTACCACCACAGAACCGGGTGGCTTTCAATTTTAGGCAGAGCTCGATTGAGACATCACACAGACCCAAACTCCCCTCCTTAGACACAAACACACACACACACACACACACACTAGAGCAGCCGGGGATCAGTAAAAGTAAACGACCAGGCGCTAAGGCCGTGTCCCAACACTCCCCCTAGCTCTCGTTTTCATCACTACCCCCAAATTTTGCGCGTTCCCGTGAGGCTAGTGGTGTCCCAATTCCTCTTTCCACCTAGATCAGGGGTCGGCAACCCGCGGCTCCAGAGCCGCATGCGGCTCTTTAGTGCATACCTAGTGGCTCCTGGAGCTTTTTCAAAAATGTTTTTTCTTTTTTGTCCTTTTTTTCTTCTTTTTTTTCTTTTTTTCCTTTTTTTTCTTCTTTTTTTCTATTTTTTCTCTATTTTTTCTCTATTTTTCTTCTTTTTTTCCTTTTTTTCTCTTTTTTTCTTCCTTTTTCCTTTCCTTTTTAATCTCGACATTTCGACTTTTTTCTCTAAATTTTGACTTTTTTCTCAACATTTCGACTTTTTCTCGACATTTCAACTTTTTTCACGAAACTTTGACTATTTCCTCGACATTTCGACTTTTTTTCGACATTTCGACTTTTTTCTCGAAGTGCATAATGAAAAGAAAAATCTTCCCCCAGTTATAACTAATATAGTACAGCAGTAGTATACATGGCTCTTTCAACATTTTGGGTTGCCGACCCCAGACCTAGGGGGAGTGGAGAAAACGAGGGGTAGTGGCTATGAATTGTCCCTACGGAGCGAGGGTTTTGCGATCCTCACTAGTTTTCTAGGGACAAAAAAATTTCCCAGAATGCTTTTCGTCGTCATTTGCGGACTGAATCAAAAAAAAAAAAAACATGGCGGACATTTCTTATTTTTTAGTGAATAAAATCAATATTTTTAGTTAGTTTCTGCATAAAAATGAGTTTTGATTACATTTCTAGCGAGAAATATATATTTTACTTTCATAATATTCACTTAGTGAATGTACATTAATCACTTTTTTGCCTGTTTTTTGCAACCTCGCCAGAATAAAGGCTGATTTATGGTTCCGCGCGCCGTACGGTGCGCGTCGCCGCGTAACCTACGCCGTAGGCTCTGCGTCGATTTAACGCGGAACCATAAATCAGCTCCCGAAGCCGGCAGGCAGAAATCCCGAAATTTTCGGATCAAATTTCTTAACAGGCGTTAGTTGGATAAACTAAGTCCAGGTTGGGGATCTTAACGGTTACTTTTATGCCTGAAAAAATATTAAAACTTAATAAAGTGGCATATTAACAGCGCTACAGCTGAAATTAAAACAGCTTTTGGCTCTCAGCTTCCTGATTTTAGGGGTGGTGCTGAAAGTAGGAGTAGGGGGAGTATTGGGACAGGACCCTCGGAAGATTACAAGTGCCATAAAATCTGTCCCTTCTTTTTTAGGGGTAGTGAAGAAAAGAAGGGCAAGTGAAGAAAAGTAGGGGGGGTATTGGGATTGGGCCAAACTCCAGAGGAAGATGGCTTCGTTTAACCTCTGGACATAAATGAGGGAAAGTGGAAATGACACACACACGCAGTCACACAGTCGCCACCGCTGGCGTCATTATTAAATCGATTTGCTCACAGATGGAGAAACAATACGAGAAAAAATGAACGAGATCAATGTAGGAAGCGCTCGGGGCCGGGTCAGAGCGATGGATACGGTCGCCGAGGGAAAAGCGAGGAGCCAGTATTTGATTAGCGGGGCCAAAAGAGGAAACATTTAATTGCAGCATGTGGATCAGTACATTAGGGTGAGACAGTGAACAGTTGTTGAGCTTTTTTTATTACGAGCATCATTTTCTCCCGTCTGCGTTGGAGAAATGTCTTCTTTTTTTTTATGTGACTGTCATCATGATTATAGCGTTTCCCTCTCTGCTGCTCGGTGCGTCTGGAGTCGGGAGCTCGCTCGTCTGCGGCGGAATACCAGTGAATCCTCGGCCTGGACGGCTTGTTATTGTTGCAGCTTTTCAAGCCGCGCGGCTGAAGGAGGGAGCTCTGCTCTTTAGGCCACCGGCTGGCGGCCACCGTCTGTGCTGACGGGGGGGACGGCGGGGGGGACTAAATATAGCCCACTGCACCAGGAAGAAGTCGAACAGGGGGGGGAGAGAGGGAGGCGCGTAAATATAGAGCACCCTTTTGCAATTAGAGAGTGGAGCATTGCTGGGAAATTTTCAGGCGAGGAGTGCAGGGAACTCTCTCTGAGCCGGCTCTGTTCGGCGGCTCTGTGATGTCGAGAGTTTGGCCGTAGGCAGCCAGAGTTCCTGCTGCATGACTCATCGCCTCTGACAGAAAGCAAGCCCGTCTGAAGAGCTTTCACTTAACTTTATGATCCTCATAAAGCCTCGTTGCAGTTCAAGCTGTGGAAATTGCCGTTCTGCATTTTGTGTTCAAACTTTGATCAACTCTTTCAGCGCTCGTGACCGACGCCGAGCATATTCTAGTTAACTTACAAGGTATTAATCTGAGCACGACTTGATCTCTGAGTTCCTGCAACGCTTTCACTGATTCACATTTGTTAAATGAGGCGAGGTGACAGATTGTTACATGGATAGAGTTGAATTTCAAGTCATTTTACATTCTTAAACCCCCTAATTAGGTTCAAGCAGTCAGCAGTAAACATTTGGTAGCTGCACAGGATACATAAAGTTCGACATGGTAAATAATACGTTAGACGTGATGCTGAACCGGAGAGTTCACCAAAGAATTGGTGTCAGGATTATCTCTGCTCTGCACTTGAGCAGTTTGCAGCCAGCTGTTGAATGATGAAGGTGAGAATCAGTGCAGCTAAAGGCCGATTAACACCTTGGGTGGTGTTTAAGTACACATCGACACAACACAGAACTTTTATACGGAGCCGCCGAGCCAACGACGTTCCCTTCGCCCCAAGTTGATGAAGAAGCATCAGCGAGGCTTAAAGCCGAGGACACACCAACCCGACGTCGCCCGCTGTCGGCCGACTGCTGTGTCGCCTGGCATCGCCTGTGTCGGGTTGGGTCGGGCTCAAAAGACACACCGCAAAGACGACACCCAACGGCCGACTAGCACGTACGTTCTGCGCAGTCTGCCGCCGGTCCGGGGGCGCAGCAGCAGCAGCTCACGTACAGACGTGATCGCCAGGTCAACCTGCCGTCGTCCCGGGGAGAAACCTGCAGCTCTGTGGAGAATTACCCCTGGCTGAAATAAATCATTTAGGAAGATAAATGTTGGTTTAATAGATGAAATCTAACAGTTGTAGCTACGCCTGTTAAGAAATTTGCTCCGAAAATTTCGGGATTTCTGCCTGCCGGCTCGGGAGCTGATGTATCGTTCCACGTTAAATCAACGCAGAGCCTACGGTGTAGGGTACGGCGTAGGGTACGGCGTAGGGTACGGCGTAGGGTACGGCGTTGGTGTAACGCAGAACCATAAATCAGCCTTTATTCTGGCGAGGTTTGAAAAAGACTTCGCAACAACGGGAAAGCGAGTGATTATATACATTCACTGAGTGAATGTTATGAAAGTTAAATATATATTTCTCGCTGGAAATGTAATCAAAACGCATTTATGCAGAAACTAACTCAAAATATTGATTTTATTCACTAAAAAATAAGAAATGTCCGCCATGTTTTTTTTTTGATTCAGTCCGCAAATGACGACGAAAAGCATTCTGGGAAATTCTGGGAACAGCCAATCACAGAGTGAGCTGTTGACCGATGTCCCGACGCCGATTCGACATGTCGAGGTGTCGCCTTAACTGTCTGGAGTAATGTGGGCCCTGCACTCGTCTATTGTGGTGAAGCGAGAACGGAGCCAAGAGGCAATGATCTCCGTTTCGCCTGCTGTCATACTTCTTTCTGACGGAATGAGATTACAGATGCAACCGGCTGAAATTAGTTTCCCCCGCAGAGAGTCTGCACGCTCCCTCGATGGAGGGGGAGAAGCTCAGTCATTTGGAAGGATTGGGAAGAAGGTGCGGCTCCTTCACATTCGGAGGAGCCAGTTGAGGTGGTTTTTTGTTTTTTTGCATTCAATCAGATGCTTCCTGGAGGTGTTTGAGGAATCCAGGGTTAGACCCAGGACACGCCGGACAGGTTATGTCTCTCAGGTGGCTTTTGACCCCCTCATATTCCCCTAGACCAGGGTTCGGCAACCTGTGGCTCTAGAGCCGCATGCGGCTCTTTAGCGCCGCCCTAGTGGCTCCTGGAGCTTTTTCAAAAATGTCTGATCTTTTTTCTTCTTTTCTTCTTTTTTTCCTTTTTTTCTCTTTTTTTCTTCCTTTTTCCTTTTTTAATCTCAACATTTTGACTTTTTTCTCAACATTTCGACTTTTTTCTCGACATTTCAACTTTTTTCTCAAGATTATACTTCAACATTAATCTCGACTTTTCGGCTTTTTTTCTCAACATTTCGACTTTTTTCTCGACATTTCGACTTTTTTCTTGAGATTGTACTTCAACATTAATCTCGACTTTTTTCTCAACATTTTGACTATTTCCTCGACATTTCGACTTTTTTCTCGACATTTCGACTTTTTTCTCGACATTTCGCCTCTTGCCATTTGCCTTCATTCTAAAGCTTATACAAGACTTTTCATTTTTTGCGACTCCAGACATATTTGTTTTTTGTGTTTTTGGTCCAATATGGCTCTTTCAACATGTTGGGTTGCCGACCCCTGCTATAGACGAGCTGGAGGAGCTGGTATGAGAAAGGGGAGGTGTGGAGCTTAAGCAGAGCTTAAAGCATGGATGGATGGAAGGATGAAAGGATGGATGGCTTTTATTTGAGCTCCATTTCTTTTGACGCAGTTGCACATTACCATGGAGGTATGATCATGCCTCCTGCTGAACCGTGGTGATCAACAACCACCGTGTCAGGCTGACAGAGACCGGAGTCAAGCGCTCTAAAATTGCACAGCTGTACTAAACAGACAGATGGCTGCACGACACCACGTGACTGCACTTTTGCCTCTGCGCCGGAGCCAAATTATCATAAAGTCTGCAGCCCCTCTAATCCCATCAACTGCATGAACATTACCGAGGGGAAACTGTTCAGTCTTTGACTTATTGAAGCCGTGGCTCGGTCATAGGTACGTGTGCGCTCACATGTTCAACATGTGCACACACACACACACACACACACAGAGACGTGTCATCAGATCTGGAACCCTGCTCCATCTCGCGCTGGCAGACGCTCAAAGCCACAGTTGTGTGTGATCCAGTAGCAGTAGGTGTCCTCAACGTCTTCCTCCCCGCTGTTCCCTTCATTGCTCTCTTCCTGTCTGAATACGAGTCTGTTTCCAGACCATTTGACCCTATACTGTACTCATGCTTTCTGTTTTGGGGTTACTGTGTGCCTGAGTAGATACAAAGAATGAATGAATGAATGGTTTATTTCGGACAGAATACATTGAGACATTTACATGTTCATTGCACAAATAAAATAAAAGGTAAATAGAAATGTCCGAAAAAGGAGTAGGCTGAAGCCAAGGGCTTATTCTAGCCTATCCTGTGCAGTGTATAACATTCACACAATATGGCATCCGGTGCATGATAATACACAAATAAGAAAATAAATATATAAAAAGAAAACAAAGAGAAACTGTCATTGCATTATGTTATATAAAAATAGTAATACCAATAATGCAAAAAGGGGTATATAGTGGTGCTATATTCATGTTAATCTATAATAGGCTATACCAGGGGTCGGCAACCCAAAATGTTTTAGAGCCGTATTGGACCAAAAACACCAAAAACAAATATGTCTGGCGCCGCAAAAAATGAAAAGTCTTGTATAAACCTTAGAATGAAGGCAACACATGCTGCATGTTTCTATATTAGTTAGAACTGGGGGAAGATTTCTTTTTTCATTATGCACTTTGAGAAAAAAGTCGAAATGTCGAGAAAAAAGTCGAAATTTCAAGAAAATATTCAAAATTTCGTGAAAAACGTCAAAATGTTGAGATTAAAAAGGAAAGGAAAAAGAAAGAAAAAAGAAGAAAAAACGGAAAAAAAAGGAAATGTCGAGAAAAAAGTTGAAATGGGACAAAGGAAGAAAAAAAGAAGAAAAAAAGAAAGAAAGAGGAAAAAGAAGAAAAGAAAGAAAGAAAGAAAAAAGAAAAAAAAGAAGGAAAAAAAAAGGTCAAACATTTTTGAAAAAGCTCCAGGAGCCACTAGGGCGGCGCTAAAGCGCCACATGCGGCTTTATATTTAAACATTTTTTTGAAAACATTGAGGTACACATTCTTAAATCCTTATCACAGCAATTCCACAATTTGACACCTTTCACGGAAACAGTTTTCTTTACTTTTGGTTCTTCCCCATGCCTTCTTAAACATACCTGTGTTCCTCAGTTCATATTTACTCTTGTGGATTTGGAACGGCCTCTGAGAACATCTTGGGAGGAGATTATGATGTGCTTTATATATAATCAATAAGGTTTGAAGGTTAACTAGAAAGTAAGACACAAGAAGCTTGTGTCTTACATATTAAAACTAAAATAATAATAGGAAATCTGTTTTTGTCCACATATTTGAGTTATTATTTATTCAGCATCTAATCCTGTCTCTGTTTCTGCCCCCCCCCCCCCCCCCCCCCCTCTCTCCCTCCAGAGTGCTGATGTCAGTGGCTCGTCCTTGGGGAGACAATCCGGTACCACTCAAAGCGCTTGGACGTCCCCGCCCGTTTGTTTCGTCACAGCCAATCACATGGAGAGAGAGAGCAACTGGACCTGATGCGGCCCTGAAGCACTTTGACAGACACTGATGGGGAATTGTTCTTTTTTTTCTTCTTTTTTTTGTCCTCACTTTCATCCGGCTGGTTGAGGAAACCAACAGGGATGTGTGCCAAATGACATTCTTGAAAAACCTATTTGCTGTTCTCATTCCTTGAGTGAAAGCCAATGACAGGAAGGTTCAAAAATAGAGAACAGTGTTTTTTGTTTTATTATTTTTCTTCTCTCAATTCAAAACCTCTAATGAAAAAAAAAAAACAAATACAAATGTGGCTGACTAGTGTGTGAAAAAGAAGTTATATAGAAATATATATATCTGCTAAAAAAAAAAAAAAGTGCCTCATTTTCAGATTGTAGCCATTTTACATAGATGTTCAAACTAAAGTTTTGGGTTATATTTTTCATGTTAGATTTGATGTAGTTACAAAAAAAAACAAAAAAAAATACGGCAAAAGGTGCTGATAAAGATGAGGATTTTTTTCGTGAGCCAATGCGTCGTTCATGTCATATGGGGGTGGATGAGAGAAGTTTGGAAAGTTTGTTGCATTTACAAGTTGTGACTGACAGTCGTGTTATTACGGAGTTGACGAGTTTAGCATTTAGTTTAGTGTTTGACTAAACCGTTCATTGTGCAATTGTACGCTCAGTTTCTTTTCGATGGCTATAATACGAAAGCAGCCCTGTATTCAACAAATATGTTGGCCTGCCATCTGAAATCAGTCTCAGGGATGGCATTATGCTTGCTTGCTCAGCATTAAATTAACTTTGTTTTTCTTCAGTTTTTTGAAAAGGGAAAATGTAAATCTAAGATAGCAGTGAATAATCCAGCCAATCTGAATCACTGAAGTATTTTTTTAGTGACTTTGGACTCTGAAAACACATGTGAAGTTAAATGTGCAGAGCAGATGAGACCTCTTTCTAATTATGAGAGAGTGTGCAGGGCAGTAGCGTTTTGAAATTATTTTTACTTAAGTATTGATAGTTTTACTTATTTAGAGAGATATTTTGACTATTTCTACTACTGCAGGTACAAATTCGGGTTTAGAAAAAGGCAGAAAAGAAATCAAGACGGTATAAGTCTGTGTCCTTAAAATCAATACCGAGATAGCAAAGGATGTTTTGCCCAAAACTTGGCTCGGATCCGGGACTTTTCTCTGGCCCAATTCGGCTTGGACTCAGTTTGAGCATGGCTGTCAAAAGTTGTCTACATATCCACTAATTCTTAATATTCTTTGGGGCTTTTGGGCCCTCGGAACCTTTTGTCTGTTTCCATCTGTTTGGGCCACATCTGTTCCCTAAAACACTTTAAAGTTAGCCTGGGTTAGGCCCAAATGCCTCTGCTACCTGGATAAGTCCTACCTATTTTATTCTATTATATTGTAATTTACACAACACAAGCAAACGTGTGTGTGGTTTTAGTTCCGGCATGGGTCGGTTTAGCGGCCTCTGCTATCTTCAGACTGTATCAACCTATCATTTCAGTGCCGTTGGCGTGAACGTTATTGCAAAATCACAAACTCGTAGTTTCAAAAAGTCCAATTTGACATGAACGCAGTACTTTTTTGTAGACACTAAAGACAGAAACGGTACTAGCAAATCCGCTAGACTTCTTTTCTACTAGTGAGAACGATTAGCATAGCTGCTGTTAGCTCACCGCTCATCGTTACGTTGCATTTAAACCTTTTTTTTTTTTTTTTCTTTAATCACTTGTGTTCATCTTCTAATGAGCCATAAACAAAAGTATTAAACACAAATGCTTGGAAAAAGAAAAGGGGGGGGGGGGGGGGGGTGGGGTACAGTAAATCTTAAAACAGCTCGATCAGATTAAGATATTAGCATTGTGCCGGGGCGTAAATTGGCTGTCCTGCTGACCGCTGCTCGGCGCGGGACCCCTGACATAGAGCCGGCCAATCCTATTAGCGCTATTAGTAGCCCCAGACGCTCACTTAATCCCTTCATCTCAGGACGCTGAATAATGTGGGACAGAGACCCATCAATAGCCTAGCTAGTCCTGTAGCCGTCAGCACTGCTCTTAGCTTCTCACTTCAGCTCTATTTAAAAAGGAAAATATAGTTTAAAAAAACAAACAAAAAAAACTAACTTGTTCTCTGTTTTATATAGCAACTGATATTTTGAACAGTTTTTTTTTTTTTTTTCATTTTTCTTTAAAACCTGATCAAAATGAAAGTGCTTTAGCCCCTAAATCCTTCTTTAAGACTCTTTGTTTCAATCTCCTGTCCTCCTCTGGCTCTTATTTATCTTTCTATGCATCAGCTCTTAAGTGCCTGTGTGTCCTAATTCTCTGTCTCCCTCTTTGCCCCATTATAGCAGCTAGCACTAACAGAATATATCAAGTCTATTTTTGTGTTTTTTTTTGTTTTTGGGCTGTACAGTTCTCATAAAGTAATTTGATTCACTTTTTGTGACCTAACTTGACCGAGAGTCCTGATCCTGGTAACCAAGGACTTAACCGTTGCCGGGCAAACCGGTGCCAAAACACAACAGCAAACAAGACTTAAGACGTTATCCTCTTTGTAAAAAAAGCAAACTTTGATCACACGGTTTTTTGTTTCAAATGTGTGGTGGTGTTGGGTTTTTTTTTTGTCGTTTATTTTCTTCATTCTTTCTTCTGCTGAATTCTTTTTGCAGCGAGAAAAAGAGGAGGCCGTATCTCGCCTTGCAGTCTGATCACGTGACTCTGAGATAAAGGTTATTGCGAACACTTGCGTAAGCTTTAACCTTGAATTCGCTTATGACTTTGACCGGAGGGCTTAAAAAAAATGCATGAAGAAAAAAAAAAAAAAAAGAAAAGAACTCATCCATCATGGGAAAACACAACCCAAGCCTACAGTTTTGAACTAGTCCTGTGTCTGTGTAAAGTTGTACTCGTGTGTTTGTCTGCTGTGGGAACTTTCTCAGCTGGGTCACGTGACTGGAGCAAAAACAATGCAGCTTTATTATGGTCAGATTGGGATATGCGCTCGGAACTGCCTCTAATAATAGCTCTTAAACAATTGAGAATTTGAAGAAACGATTATTTCAAACCTTTTTCGAGATGTTTGCTTTCCAATACACAGATAAACACATGAAGTGAAAGGTTTCTGGTGTCCTTTTTGGAGATGTTCTCATACCGTAGGTCTGAAATGTTTCAGCCAAATGCGTAAAAGGTACTTTTTCGTCTGGAGGGGGGAAAAAAGCAAACAAGCAGACTTTATAATTCTGCTATTTAGAGCCCTGTTCAAGGCCCGAGCCTCCCATGAATGCTCTGACTTTCTAAAACTGCCTGCAGTCCAGCAAATTTCTCTTTTTTGGCTGTTCTTGATAGTCACAGCCTCATAATAAATCATGGGTGAGCTCAGGCAAACGGGGAGGTTAAGCAGTTCAGATGGTTGTATGATTTTATTCAACATGTTGTTCGCAAAATTTAAGTATGCTCATGTGCAAAAAAAGCGGTGCTGCTGCTCTCCTGAGTTGTTTTATCTATTCCTCCTGCCCCTTGTATTGCGAGGGGATGGTACTGAATGGGGATATTATTGTGAGATTTGCCATTGATGTAGAGTTTTACTTCTGTTGCTTGGAAAAAAAAAAAAAAAATCTCACTAAAAGGAAAAAAAAGTCATACAACAAACAGGCTTGTGGTTTCTCTTTTTTTCTGTGGGGCTGAATTTTGATTGTTTAATTGTTTAAAGCAATGCCAGAAAAACAACAGGGCTACTGGAAGAGGATGGCGGCATCTGCATGTGCGTAAAGACGCACACACTCATGCTGACGGAGAGGAGCTGCAACCACAGCGCAGATGTCACCCTGTAATGTGGAAAAGAAAATAAGCCTGATTGTTATCCGCCAGTCTTTTTGAACTGGGTTAGTGACACATCCACCACTCCCATTGATAAGATCAGTTGCGCACGAGGTTGGCAGCTCGCCGCTCATCTTACCGGAATATAAACCACCGTGGTGCCTGTAAGGTGAGCTCGGAGCCTCCCCTCCTACTCTCTGGTTTAATTAAACTTTTTGGAGTGTGTGATGGATTTATCCAGTACTCGAGTTATAAAAAAAAAATCAGGGGGGATGGTGGATTTGATCATATGGGGACAGATAATTTGTGCTGATTACAAATAATATAATATATTACAAATAATAGCAGTGACCAAAACACCTGCAAAAATACTGCAGGAATGACATAGCAGCAGTTAAATGCAGCCTTCTGTAAGCTTTAAATATCCACTGGGCTTACATCAAATACATCAAAACACAACAATAAAAAACACTTTTCTGAACTTATCAATATGACTCTGTCATTCACAGGATAAGTAAAATGGATCACTGCAAAAACTCTAAATCTTAACAAGAATATTTGTCTTATTTCTAGTTAAAATGTCTCATTTTAGTAAAAAAATCTCATTACACTTAAAACAAGACTCATCACTGGAAAAAACAACAATTTTCACCTGTTTCAAGTAGATTTTCACTTGAAATAAGAAGATAAATCTTGTCCCACTGGCAGATTTTCCTACTTATTTCAAGTGAAAATTTACTTGAAACAGGTAAAAATTGTCAAATAAGTTATTTTTCTGGTGTTATTTTTCTGGTGATGATGTTGAAATAGCAGTAAAACCACATTCATTGATGAAATGACATAAGGGATGGAAAGGGGGGATGGCAGTTTTACAGGGGGGATGATTTTGACTGTTTTTATTTCAGGGGGGGTGCCATCCCCCCTCAACTCCAGTACTGGATTTATCACTATAATATTATCCCCTCTCGCACCCTCTCTGCCGGGGTGCACCAGCGGACTCTTAACCAGAATCCTGCAGAGCTGGTGCAACAGAGGAGGCCCCGCGCCTTCCCATCCACTTCTGATCAAGTCCCGTATGTTTTAGAGAGAGTTTTAAACCCGAGGGGGATTTCTAGCCCCACATTTCTAAATTATCTAGTTTGTGAGTTTCCGCAGCAGTCGTTTCCCCCCCTTCATGTGATGCACGCACGCAGGGCCACGTTACGGAATCAGTGAATGACTTTAAGCGGGAGCAAAAATGTTTCTCGTGATGCTTCCTCTCAAGTTACGAATGAGAGAGTGAGTGAGTTTTATCTTGTGATGCAACCTGGGGCAAAAAAAAAACAACTTTTGTGAGGATAAATGTATAAAGATGGAGATTCAGAGCGCGTAAAGTGCAGGGATGGATGCAGGTGCCATATAGTCCAGGGGCCAGAGCCCAAAATTTCACTTGTCAGCACCACTCAAGGTTCAATTCAATTCAATTCAATTTTATTTATATAGCGTCTAATACAACAGATGTTGTCTCTAGACGCTTTCCAGAGATCCAGAACATGAACATAAACCCCCGAGCAGTTATTATATAAACAATGGCAGGTAAAAACTCCCATAGTGGGAGAAAAGCCTTAAGCCAAACAGTGGCAAGGAAAAACTCCCCTTTAGGAGGAAGAAACCTTGAGCAGGACCAGGCTCATAAGGGGGGACCCTCCTGCCGAAGGCCAGACTGGGGGAGTCAGGGACGTCCTATAATCCTATAGTTTTGTTGGCAGGCGTTGGTCCTCGAGAAGCAGCAGAGAAGTGTGTTAAACTACAGCTCTGCATCCTGGCCTGGACCCTGCGATGTCAGAGAGAGGTTCTAATGAAACAGGCCAAATTACTAGAGACAATAGCAGCACCAGCCCGGGTGGGATGAATGCCGTCTTTTCTAATCAGACCGGGCTTTCCCCAGAACGTTTCCCAATTGTCAATAAAGGCCACGTCGTTTTCTGAACACCACCGATACAACCAGCGACGGAGCGAGAGCATGCGACTAAACATGTAATCGCTGGTCAGATTGGGGAGGGGGCCAGAGAAACCTACGGAGTCCGACATGGTTTTGGCGTAGTTTGTGTGACCAAACTTGCTTATGATTTTTGAAAAGATCCATGTCTCTAGATGATATTTTTGTATGATAACCTTCCTGAGTGGCAGCTGGATCAGAGTTATCAGCTTATGAAGTTCAGAAAATTACATTTTAGATGCTGCTGCATATCCTGGTTTAGACTCATATACAGGATATCTGTCAATGTTTCACAATATTGTCTTTGGTATCATTTTAAAGGGGACCTTTTAAGCATTCATTCAAGCTAAGATGTGAATATTTCTGACCAACATAGAGGTCACTGCAGCCCTTTAAACTATAAACAACACACATTTTTACACCATTTTCGCCTAAATGATATACTATCTTTTAGCCCTGTGTCAACTAGGAACAACAGAGACATAAAATACAAAAACTGGAATACTCATAGGACCATAAGGATTCAGGAAATGTATAATACACCCCTACTATATCATTGTTACAGGTCATTGTGAGCCTTAAACTAGAAGAGCATCATTAGGCTCCTATGAAACTATAACAGCCACTAATGTCACAAACTGGTCTTTATCACGCAAATACACCACATAAAGGACATAACAATGACATAAGGAGCCAGCTTAGTTTTATAAATAACATTAGAACACAAAATACAAAAAATACAAAAAAAAGAAATACAAAAACTGGAATACTCACAGGACCATAAGGATTCAGGAAATGTATAATAAACACAATTTAGAATCATCAATTAACCTGAAGGGGGTGGGTAACTTCATGAGATGATAACTATGATCCAGCTGCCACTCAGGAAGGTTATCATACCAAAATATCATCTACGGACATGGATCTTTTCAAAAATCATAAGTAAGTTTGGTCACCTTGAGTGGTGCTGATATCTGGTCTGGAACATGGACTAATATGGTTGCCATGGCGACGGGCTGCAATGGTGTGGTGACAACTCTCATCAAGAGAGGAAAGAGAAAACATGAGCGGAGGGGGGGGGGGCAGGGATGGCTGGGTGTAAGCCAAGACGAGGGGACAACAAGTTCAATCCCAGAGAGCTGCACTGGCCAGAGGCCAACAGGTGGAGCGGTTATCTGAGTACACGCAGAACATCCTCACGCTATCTATCACCCCACTGCAAGTGTGGCTCTGTGAAAAAAGACATACATGCATGCAGCAGCAGCAGAGAAAAAACAACCCCAGACTCAATAACCCCTCTTGTTTAAATACTGGATAGATTCCTGCACGGTGTCATGTGAATTAATCCAGCAGCCACATGTGGCATGTCCTCTGGAGCTTTTGATCATTTTCACATGATCTCAGAGTTCCCAGAGCCGTCACTTTTCAACCAGAAGGGGGGGAAAAAAACGTATAAAGCACTCAGCGTAAGTTCAAGAATGTACTTTGACCCTAGTGCTTGTTTTGAGGAGAGGGAACGCGCTGATGCAATGAGAAAATGTATTTCTGTGCTTTGTTTGATTTGGTTTGAATTAGTATTTCAATTTCTCCCCCGACTGTTCATCACACGTGAGATGCACAGAGGTGGTGGAGGAGCCAAATATTGTACTCAAGTAAAAGTACTGTTACTTCAGAATAATATGACTCAAGTAGAAGTAAAAAGTAGTCATCCAAATAATTACTTGAGTAAAAGTAAAAAAGTACTTGGTGAAAAAACTACTCAAGTACTGAGTAACTGTTGAGTAACGCCTGATTTATTTTTTTAACACAATCATTCAAACAGACAAAAGTACAAAATAATCATCTTCAGGAAAATTAAATCAATAAAATAATAAAAGTAAATCAAAATTAATAAAAAAAATAAAAAATAGCTTAAATTAAAATAATCTTTAAATTCAAGTACTTTAATAAATAATAAAATAAATAAAATAATTTAAAAATTTAAAAAGTACAAAATAATCATCTTCAGGCAAATTAAATCAATAAAATAAATTAAAATTAATAAAAATAAAAATAGCTTAAATTAAAATAATCTTTAAATTCAAGTACTTTAATAAATAATAAAATAATAAAAAAAATAAAAAAATAAATTAAGCACAAGTAGCACAAAATTTCAAGCCTTTGTACTTTCCTTTTTTAACCAGCAGAACTAGAACAAACATGAAACTCATAGAAACTCTGGTGTGTGGTTTGAGTCTGTGTAAATGTGACAAAACATGCAAAAACAAACATTTTTCCCAAAGAATCACTCAGTGATGTCATGAGATTGATGCATACGTGGATAAAAGGGATAAAAGAAAAGTAACAGCTCAACGTAGCCTAATGTAGAGGAGTAAGAGGAACAGTTTCTTCTTCACAAATCTACTCAAGTAAAAGTAAAAAGTATAGTGATTCAAAACTACTCCTAAAAGTACAACATTTCCCAAAACATACTCAAGTAAATGTAATGGAGTAAATGTAACTCATTACTACCACCTCTGGAGATGCACATTTGGGATCTAATGTGTTGGGTTGTTCTTTTTGTTGTAAAAACGACTTTGTCTCTAAGTCACTTCAGAGCCTCCCAGCCCTCTTTAAGTGCTGCATACAATTCTTGTACAGTATCTGTGAAAGAGAGTGATGACATAAATCTCCTGGCAGATGTGTTTCTCTTCTCCTCTCAGATGAGGCTGAGAGTGCTCTATTATGGTTTTACATCACAACTCCGTGCAGGCCTCCGCCGATCATTGTACAGTTTGTACTGCTGTGCGTTGGCAACAATACAGGAAGTCTTCCTGTCTTTATGACTTCCTGCTCGGTGCGGGCCACAGGAAGCTCTGTGGATGTAGAACATGGATGCAGCTTTTGTTCCCACAGCTGATGTGCTATTATTGATTCTGTGCTGCTAAATTGCTTCCTTCCATCATTCAAACTTGGTCACGTGAAGGGTGGAGGTTTGGATGTTCTATTATGACTTAAAGCTGTGTACACGTTAGGAATGGGCGATATTTTACCGTTCACGATTTACCGTCAAAAAAATTCCCCACGGTAAGAATTTGTCATCTCACGGTAAAAACAATAAATTCCTGTGGATGATGTTTTTGTGTAAAGTTGATTTATGGTTCTGTGTTAAATCCACGCACAACGTACGTGAAGGAAAGAAGGAAGGAAGGAAGGAAGGAAGGAAGGAAGGAAGGAAGGAAGGAAGGAAGATGGAGGAAGGAAGGAAGGAAGGAAGATGGAGGGAAGGAAGGAAGGAAGGAAGGAAGGAAGGAAGGAAGGAAGGAAGGAAGGAAGGAAGGAAGGAAGATGGAGGAAGGAAGGAAGGAAGGAAGGAAGATGGAGGAAGGAAGGAAGGAAGGAAGGAAGGAAGGAAGGAAGGAAGGAAGGAAGGAAGGAAGGAAGGAAGATGGAGGAAGGAAGGAAGGAAGGAAGGAAGGAAGGAAGGAAGATGGAGGAAGGAAGGAAGGAAGGAAGGAAGGAAGATGGAGGAAGGAAGGAAGGAAGGAAGGAAGGAAGGAAGATGGAGGAAGGAAGGAAGATGGAGGAAGGAAGGAAGGAAGGAAGGAAGGAAGGAAGGAAGGAAGGAAGGAAGGAAGGAAGGAAGGAAGGAAGGAAGATGGAGGAAGAAGGAAGGAAGGAAGGAAGGAAGGAAGGAAGGAAGGAAGGAAGGAAGATGGAGGAAGGAAGGAAGGAAGGAAGATGGAGGAAGGAAGGAAGGGAAGGAAGGAAGGAAGGAAGGAAGGAAGGAAGGAAGGAAGGAAGGAAGGAAGGAAGATGGAGGAAGGAAGGAAGGAAGGAAGGAAGGAAGGAAGGAAGGAAGGAAGGAAGGAAGATGGAGGAAGGAAGGAAGGAAGGAAGATGGAGGAAGGAAGGAAGGAAGGAAGGAAGGAAGATGGAGGAAGGAAGGAAGGAAGGAAGGAAGGAAGATGGAGGGAAGGAAGGAAAGGAAGGAAGGAAGGAAGGAAGGAAGGAAGGAAGGAAGGAAGGAAGGAGGAAGGAAGGGAAGGAAGGAAGGAAGGAAGGAAGGAAGGAAGGAAGGAAGGAAGGGAGAAAAGAGGGAAGGAAGGAAGGAAGGAAGGAAGGAAGGAAGGAAGGAAGGAAGGAAGGGAGAAAAGAGGAAGGAAGGAAGGAAGGAATGAAGGAAGGAAGCAATGACGGGAGGAAAAACAAGGAAAGGAGAGAAGGAAGGGAGAAAAGAGGAAGGGAAGAACGAAGGAGAGAGGCAGGAGGAAAGAAGGAAGGAAGGGAAAAAAGAAGGAAGGAAGGAAGGAAGGAAGGAAGGAAGGAAGGAAGGAAGGAAGGAAGAAGGAAGGAAGGATGGAAGAGCAATGACGGGGGAGAAAACAAGGAAAGGAGGAAGGAAGGGAGAAAAGAGGAAGGGAAGAAGGGAGGAGAGAGCAGGAGGAAAGAAGGAAGGAAGGGAAAAAAAGAAGGAAGGAAATGAGCATGAAAGAAAGAAAGAAAGAAAGAAAGAAAGAAAGAAAGAAAGAAAGAAGAAAGAAAGAAAGAAAGAAAGAAAGAAAGAAAGAAAGAAAGAAAGAAAAAAAGGATAAATTCCCGTTGACACGTTTTTGTGTAACAAACATGGCTGATCTGAGAGTGAGATAGATTTATAGTTAAAAAGGTGGAGTTGAATTGGTATTTTTTTTATCGTCATTTTTATCGTTATCAGGATAAATGCCAGAAATGATCGTGATACATTTTTTAGTCCATACCGCCCATCTCTAGTACACGTCACTATTTTTCTGCTAATATGAACTCTTAATGAACCTTATAAATGAACAGGAATCCCTGGATCGGCTTAAGACCTTCCACACGGGCATGAGGGCAACCTTTATTACAGCCGGCTCCGTAGAAAGTGAGTTTAAACATAAAGTCAAGGTGAAACTTGATGGATTAGGTGGTGTGGTCCATCCTGCCGCTCAGCATGTGGAGTCATCTGAGCCGCAAATGCCACAACCGATGCAACTATTTTCTGATGTATTTCCAGCTCCTTTTTCCTCACCGCCCCCTCTTTCACATAGTTGTACTTAGCCAGACAAAAAGCCTTTCTCTGTCTGTCCCTCCCTCGCCTTCCTCCTCCCCCACCACCCGGCCTGACGTGCCACACACACACACACACGCACACACACACACACACACACACACACACACACACACACACACACACACACACACACACACACACACACACACGCACACACACACACACACACACACACGCACACGCACACACACGCACCACACACACACACACACACACACACACACACACACACACACACACACACACACACACACAACTCTCCAGCCTCACGCCAGAATTATTTGCCGTGATTATGGATGGAGCAGGAAGATGAAGTTGGCTCGTCACCCCCCTGTACTAGAGATGGGCGGTATGGACTAAAAAATGTATCACGATAATTTCTGGCATTTATCCCGATAACGATAAAAATGACGATAAAAAAAATACCATTCAACTCCATCTTTGTAACTATAAAATCTATCTCACTCTCAGATCCGCCATGTTTGTTACACAAAAACCTCATCAACGGGAATTTATCTTTCATTCTTTCTTTCTTTCTTTCTTTCTTTCTTTCTTCTTTCTTTCTTCTTTCTTTCTTTCTTTCTTTCTTTCTTTCTTTCTTTCTTTCTTTCTTCTCTTTTCTTTCTCCTTCTTTCTTTTCTTTTCTTTCTTTTTTTTCTTTTCTTTCTTTCTTTCAGGCTCATTTCCTTCCTCCCTTCCTTCTTTTTTTCCCTTCCTTCCTTCTTTCCTCCTGCTCTCGCCTTCCTTCTTCCCCTTCCTCTTTTCTCCCTTCCTTTCCTCCTTTCCTTGTTTTCTCCCTTCCTTCTCCCCTTTCCTTCCTTCCTTCCTTTCTTCCTTCTTTTTTCCCTTCCTTCCTTCCTTTCCTTCCCTTCCTTTTTCCCTTCCTTCCTTCTTTCATTGCTCCCTGCTCTCTACTTCCTTATTCCCTTCCTCTTTCCTTCCTTCCTTCCTTCCTTCCTTCCTTCCTTCCTTCCTTCCTCTTCCTTCCTTCCTTCCTTCCTTCCCTTCCTTCCTTCCTTCCTTCCCTTCCTTCCTTCCTTCCTTCCTTCTTTTTTCCCTTCCTTCCTTCTTGCATTGCTCCCCTGCTCTCTCCTTCCTTATTCCCTTCCTCTTTCCTTCCTTCCTTCCTTCCTTCCTTCCTTTCTTTTTTCCCCTTCCTTCCTTCTTGCATTGCTCCCTGCTCTCACCTTCCTTCTTCCCCTTCCTCTTTTCTCCCTTCCTTCCTCCTTTCCTTGTTTTCTCCCTTCCTTCTCCCCTTTCCT